>NW_028167581.1:0-113714 GCF_963513975.1 Fringilla coelebs
GGAAAGTCCGGGGGGCATTTGCTGTGCTGGCACACTTTCTCCTTCCTAGACAGAGTGGAAAAGCTTTTCCCTGCCGTGTAGGCGACAAGAGACGCATTAGACGGGCATCCGGAGCTGTCCGAAGGTAAGCGCCTGTTCCCGGCCTCTTTCGGCACAAGCCCCCGCTCCGGAGCGCACCGCGGCCGGCCGGAGGCTCTCTGCCGGCGAAGTGCCGCTTCTCCGGCAAGGAAGCCTCAGCCGCTTCTCCTGCACACGGAGAGCGTGCTAGCTGCTGAAACGTGAAGAAAGAAGCTGCAGAACACTGGCACTGAGCCTGCAGCTTTCCAGCGGAGAGAAAAAGCTACTTGAACACTCTGCAAGCCTTTCCACTCCCAAAAACATGCACATGGAAGGAGCTGCTGCAAAAGCGATGCTGTGCTCGCTGCTGCTCCTCCTGAAGCTCTGGCTGCTAATCTGAGGCTTTCCTTCCAATTTCAAGCTGCAAAGCACTTGCTGAATTGCAGGGAAAGTCCGGGAGGCATTTGCTGTGCTGGCACACTTTCTCCTTCCTAGACAGAGTGGAAAAGCTTTTCCCTGCCGTGTAGGCGACAAGAGACGCATTAGACGGGCATCCGGAGCTGTCCGAAGGTAAGCGCCTGTTCCCGGCCTCTTTCGGCACAAGCCCCGCTCCGGAGCGCACCGCGGCCGGCCGGAGGCTCTCTGCCGGCGAAGGTGCCGCTTCTCCGGCAAGGAAGCCTCAGCCGCTTCTCCTGCACACGGAGAGCGTGCTAGCTGCTGAAACGTGAAGAAAGAAGCTGCAGAACACTGGCACTGAGCCTGCAGCTTTCCAGCGGAGAGAAAAAGCTACTTGAACACTCTGCAAGCCTTTCACTCCCAAAAACATGCACATGGAAGGAGCTGCTGCAAAAGCGATGCTGTGCTCGCTGCTGCTCCTCCTGAAGCTCTGGCTGCTAAATCTGAGGCTTTCTTCCAATTTCAAGCTGCAAAGCACTTGCTGAATTGCAGGGAAAGTCCGGGGGGCATTTGCTGTGCTGGCACACTTTCTCCTTCCTAGACAGAGTGGAAAAGCTTTTCCCTGCCGTGTAGGCGACAAGAGACGCATTAGACGGGCATCCGGAGCTGTCCGAAGGTAAGCGCCTGTTCCCGGCCTCTTTCGGCACAAGCCCCCGCTCCGGAGCGCACCGCGGCCGGCCGGAGGCTCTCTGCCGGCGAAGGTGCCGCTTCTCCTGCAAGGAAGCCTCAGCCGCTTCTCCTGCACACGGAGAGCGTGCTAGCTGCTGAAACGTGAAGAAAGAAGCTGCAGAACACTGGCACTGAGCCTGCAGCTTTCCAGCGGAGAGAAAAAGCTACTTGAACACTCTGCAAGCCTTTCCACTCCCAAAAACATGCACATGGAAGGAGCTGCTGCAAAAGCGATGCTGTGCTCGCTGCTGCTCCTCCTGAAGCTCTGGCTGCTAAATCTGAGGCTTTCCTTCCAATTTCAAGCTGCAAAGCACTTGCTGAATTGCAGGGAAAGTCCGGGAGGCATTTGCTGTGCTGGCACACTTTCTCCTTCCTAGACAGAGTGGAAAAGCTTTTCCCTGCCGTGTAGGCGACAAGAGACGCATTAGACGGGCATCCGGAGCTGTCCGAAGGTAAGCGCCTGTTCCCGGCCTCTTTCGGCACAAGCCCCGCTCCGGAGCGCACCGCGGCCGGCCGGAGGCTCTCTGCCGGCGAAGGTGCCGCTTCTCCGGCAAGGAAGCCTCAGCCGCTTCTCCTGCACACGGAGAGCGTGCTAGCTGCTGAAACGTGAAGAAAGAAGCTGCAGAACACTGGCACTGAGCCTGCAGCTTTCCAGCGGAGAGAAAAAGCTACTTGAACACTCTGCAAGCCTTTCCACTCCCAAAAACATGCACATGGAAGGAGCTGCTGCAAAAGCGATGCTGTGCTCGCTGCTGCTCCTCCTGAAGCTCTGGCTGCTAAATCTGAGGCTTTCCTTCCAATTTCAAGCTGCAAAGCACTTGCTGAATTGCAGGGAAAGTCGGGAGGCATTTGCTGTGCTGGCACACTTTCTCCTTCCTAGACAGAGTGGAAAGCTTTCCCTGCCGTGTAGGCGACAAGAGACGCATTAGACGGGCATCCGGAGCTGTCCGAAGGTAAGCGCCTGTTGCCGGCCTCTTTCGGCACAAGCCCCCGCTCCGGAGCGCACCGCGGCCGGCCGGAGGCTCTCTGCCGGCGAAGGTGCCGCTTCTCCGGCAAGGAAGCCTCAGCCGCTTCTCCTGCACACGGAGAGCGTGCTAGCTGCTGAAACGTGAAGAAAGAAGCTGCAGAACACTGGCACTGAGCCTGCAGCTTTCCAGCGGAGAGAAAAAGCTACTTGAACACTCTGCAAGCCTTTCCACTCCCAAAAACATGCACATGGAAGGAGCTGCTGCAAAAGCGATGCTGTGCTCGCTGCTGCTCCTCCTGAAGCTCTGGCTGCTAAATCTGAGGCTTTCCTTCCAATTTCAAGCTGCAAAGCACTTGCTGAATTGCAGGGAAAGTCCGGGGGGCATTTGCTGTGCTGGCACACTTTCTCCTTCCTAGACAGAGTGGAAAAGCTTTTCCCTGCCGTGTAGGCGACAAGAGACGCATTAGACGGGCATCCGGAGCTGTCCGAAGGTAAGCGCCTGTTCCCGGCCTCTTTCGGCACAAGCCCCCGCTCCGGAGCGCACCGCGGCCGGCCGGAGGCTCTCTGCCGGCGAAGGTGCCGCTTCTCCGGCAAGGAAGCCTCAGCCGCTTCTCCTGCACACGGAGAGCGTGCTAGCTGCTGAAACGTGAAGAAAGAAGCTGCAGAACACTGGCACTGAGGCTGCAGCTTCCAGCGGAGAGAAAAAGCTACTTGAACACTCTGCAAGCCTTTCCACTCCCAAAAACATGCACATGGAAGGAGCTGCTGCAAAAGCGATGCTGTGCTCGCTGCTGCTCCTCCTGAAGCTCTGGCTGCTAAATCTGAGGCTTTCCTTCCAATTTCAAGCTGCAAAAGCACTTGCTGAATTGCAGGGAAAGTCCGGGAGGCATTTGCTGTGCTGGCACACTTTCTCCTTCCTAGACAGAGTGGAAAAGCTTTTCCCTGCCGTGTAGGCGACAAGAGACGCATTAGACGGGCATCCGGAGCTGTCCGAAGGTAAGCGCCTGTTCCCGGCCTCTTCGGCACAAGCCCCCGCTCCGGAGCGCACCGCGGCCGGCCGGAGGCTCTCTGCCGGCGAAGGTGCCGCTTCTCCGGCAAGGAAGCCTCAGCCGCTTCTCCTGCACACGGAGAGCGTGCTAGCTGCTGAAACGTGAAGAAAGAAGCTGCAGAACACTGGCACTGAGCCTGCAGCTTTCCAGCGGAGAGAAAAAGCTACTTGAACACTCTGCAAGCCTTTCACTCCCAAAAACATGCACATGGAAGGAGCTGCTGCAAAAGCGATGCTGTGCTCGCTGCTGCTCCTCCTGAAGCTCTGGCTGCTAAATCTGAGGCTTTCCTTCCAATTTCAAGCTGCAAAGCACTTGCTGAATTGCAGGGAAAGTCCGGGAGGCATTTGCTGTGCTGGCACACTTTCTCCTTCCTAGACAGAGTGGAAAAGCTTTTCCCTGCCGTGTAGGCGACAAGAGACGCATTAGACGGGCATCCGGAGCTGTCCGAAGGTAAGCGCCTGTTGCCGGCCTCTTTCGGCACAAGCCCCCGCTCCGGAGCGCACCGCGGCCGGCCGGAGGCTCTCTGCCGGCGAAGGTGCCGCTTCTCCGGCAAGGAAGCCTCAGCCGCTTCTCCTGCACACGGAGAGCGTGCTAGCTGCTGAAACGTGAAGAAAGAAGCTGCAGAACACTGGCACTGAGCCTGCAGCTTTCCAGCGGAGAGAAAAAGCTACTTGAACACTCTGCAAGCCTTTCCACTCCCAAAAACATGCACATGGAAGGAGCTGCTGCAAAAGCGATGCTGTGCTCGCTGCTGCTCCTCCTGAAGCTCTGGCTGCTAAATCTGAGGCTTTCTTCCAATTTCAAGCTGCAAAGCACTTGCTGAATTGCAGGGAAAGTCCGGGGGGGCATTTGCTGTGCTGGCACACTTTCTCCTTCCTAGACAGAGTGGAAAAGCTTTTCCCTGCCGTGTAGGCGACAAGAGACGCATTAGACGGGCATCCGGAGCTGTCCGAAGGTAAGCGCCTGTTCCCGGCCTCTTCGGCACAAGCCCCCGCTCCGGAGCGCACCGCGGCCGGCCGGAGGCTCTCTGCCGGCGAAGGTGCCGCTTCTCCGGCAAGGAAGCCTCAGCCGCTTCTCCTGCACACGGAGAGCGTGCTAGCTGCTGAAACGTGAAGAAAGAAGCTGCAGAACACTGGCACTGAGCCTGCAGCTTTCCAGCGGAGAGAAAAAGCTACTTGAACACTCTGCAAGCCTTTCCACTCCCAAAAACATGCACATGGAAGGAGCTGCTGCAAAAGCGATGCTGTGCTCGCTGCTGCTCCTCCTGAAGCTCTGGCTGCTAAATCTGAGGCTTTCCTTCCAATTTCAAGCTGCAAAGCACTTGCTGAATTGCAGGGAAAGTCCGGGAGGCATTTGCTGTGCTGCACACTTTCTCCTTCCTAGACAGAGTGGAAAAGCTTTTCCCTGCCGTGTAGGCGACAAGAGACGCATTAGACGGGCATCCGGAGCTGTCCGAAGGTAAGCGCCTGTTCCCGGACTCTTTCGGCACAAGCCCCCGCTCCGGAGCGCACCGCGGCCGGCCGGAGGCTCTCTGCCGGCGAAGGTGCCGCTTCTCCGGCAAGGAAGCCTCAGCCGCTTCTCCTGCACACGGAGAGCGTGCTAGCTGCTGAAACGTGAAGAAAGAAGCTGCAGAACACTGGCACTGAGCGTGCAGCTTTCCAGCGGAGAGAAAAAGCTACTTGAACACTCTGCAAGCCTTTCCACTCCCAAAAACATGCACATGGAAGGAGCTGCTGCAAAAGCGATGCTGTGCTCGCTGCTGCTCCTCCTGAAGCTCTGGCTGCTAAATCTGAGGCTTTCCTTCCAATTTCAAGCTGCAAAGCACTTGCTGAATTGCAGGGAAAGTCCGGGGGGCATTTGCTGTGCTGGCACACTTTCTCCTTCCTAGACAGAGTGGAAAAGCTTTTCCCTGCCGTGTAGGCGACAAGAGACGCATTAGACGGGCATCCGGAGCTGTCCGAAGGTAAGCGCCTGTTCCCGGCCTCTTTCGGCACAAGCCCCCGCTCCGGAGCGCACCGCGGCCGGCCGGAGGCTCTCTGCCGGCGAAGGTGCCGCTTCTCCGGCAAGGAAGCCTCAGCCGCTTCTCCTGCACACGGAGAGCGTGCTAGCTGCTGAAACGTGAAGAAAGAAGCTGCAGAACACTGGCACTGAGCCTGCAGCTTTCCAGCGGAGAGAAAAAGCTACTTGAACACTCTGCAAGCCTTTCCACTCCCAAAAACATGCACATGGAAGGAGCTGCTGCAAAAGCGATGCTGTGCTCGCTGCTGCTCCTCCTGAAGCTCTGGCTGCTAAATCTGAGGCTTTCCTTCCAATTTCAAGCTGCAAAGCACTTGCTGAATTGCAGGGAAAGTCCGGGGGGCATTTGCTGTGCTGGCACACTTTCTCCTTCCTAGACAGAGTGGAAAAGCTTTTCCCTGCCGTGTAGGCGACAAGAGACGCATTAGACGGGCATCCGGAGCTGTCCGAAGGTAAGCGCCTGTTCCCGGCCTCTTTCGGCACAAGCCCCCGCTCCGGAGCGCACCGCGGCCGGCCGGAGGCTCTCTGCCGGCGAAGGGGCCGCTTCTCCGGCAAGGAAGCCTCAGCCGCTTCTCCTGCACACGGAGAGCGTGCTAGCTGCTGAAACGTGAAGAAAGAAGCTGCAGAACACTGGCACTGAGCGTGCAGCTTTCCAGCGGAGAGAAAAAGCTACTTGAACACTCTGCAAGCCTTTCCACTCCCAAAAACATGCACATGGAAGGAGCTGCTGCAAAAGCGATGCTGTGCTCGCTGCTGCTCCTCCTGAAGCTCTGGCTGCTAAATCTGAGGCTTTCCTTCCAATTTCAAGCTGCAAAGCACTTGCTGAATTGCAGGGAAAGTCCGGGAGGCATTTGCTGTGCTGGCACACTTTCTCCTTCCTAGACAGAGTGGAAAAGCTTTTCCCTGCCGTGTAGGCGACAAGAGACGCATTAGACGGGCATCCGGAGCTGTCCGAAGGTAAGCGCCTGTTCCCGGCCTCTTTCGGCACAAGCCCCCGCTCCGGAGCGCACCGCGGCCGGCCGGAGGCTCTCTGCCGGCGAAGGGGCCGCTTCTCCGGCAAGGAAGCCTCAGCCGCTTCTCCTGCACACGGAGAGCGTGCTAGCTGCTGAAACGTGAAGAAAGAAGCTGCAGAACACTGGCACTGAGCCTGCAGCTTTCCAGCGGAGAGAAAAAGCTACTTGAACACTCTGCAAGCCTTTCCACTCCCAAAAACATGCACATGGAAGGAGCTGCTGCAAAAGCGATGCTGTGCTCGCTGCTGCTCCTCCTGAAGCTCTGGCTGCTAAATCTGAGGCTTTCCTTCCAATTTCAAGCTGCAAAGCACTTGCTGAATTGCAGGGAAAGTCCGGGAGGCATTTGCTGTGCTGGCACACTTTCTCCTTCCTAGACAGAGTGGAAAAGCTTTTCCCTGCCGTGTAGGCGACAAGAGACGCATTAGACGGGCATCCGGAGCTGTCCGAAGGTAAGCGCCTGTTCCCGGCCTCTTTCGGCACAAGCCCCCGCTCCGGAGCGCACCGCGGCCGGCCGGAGGCTCTCTGCCGGCGAAGGGGCCGCTTCTCCGGCAAGGAAGCCTCAGCCGCTTCTCCTGCACACGGAGAGCGTGCTAGCTGCTGAAACGTGAAGAAAGAAGCTGCAGAACACTGGCACTGAGCCTGCAGCTTTCCAGCGGAGAGAAAAAGCTACTTGAACACTCTGCAAGCCTTTCCACTCCCAAAAACATGCACATGGAAGGAGCTGCTGCAAAAGCGATGCTGTGCTCGCTGCTGCTCCTCCTGAAGCTCTGGCTGCTAAATCTGAGGCTTTCCTTCCAATTTCAAGCTGCAAAGCACTTGCTGAATTGCAGGGAAAGTCCGGGGGGCATTTGCTGTGCTGGCACACTTTCTCCTTCCTAGACAGAGTGGAAAAGCTTTTCCCTGCCGTGTAGGCGACAAGAGACGCATTAGACGGGCATCCGGAGCTGTCCGAAGGTAAGCGCCTGTTCCCGGCCTCTTTCGGCACAAGCCCCCGCTCCGGAGCGCACCGCGGCCGGCCGGAGGCTCTCTGCCGGCGAAGGTGCCGCTTCTCCGGCAAGGAAGCCTCAGCCGCTTCTCCTGCACACGGAGAGCGTGCTAGCTGCTGAAACGTGAAGAAAGAAGCTGCAGAACACTGGCACTGAGCCTGCAGCTTTCCAGCGGAGAGAAAAAGCTACTTGAACACTCTGCAAGCCTTTCCACTCCCAAAAACATGCACATGGAAGGAGCTGCTGCAAAAGCGATGCTGTGCTCGCTGCTGCTCCTCCTGAAGCTCTGGCTGCTAAATCTGAGGCTTTCCTTCCAATTTCAAGCTGCAAAGCACTTGCTGAATTGCAGGGAAAGTCCGGGAGGCATTTGCTGTGCTGGCACACTTTCTCCTTCCTAGACAGAGTGGAAAAGCTTTTCCCTGCCGTGTAGGCGACAAGAGACGCATTAGACGGGCATCCGGAGCTGTCCGAAGGTAAGCGCCTGTTCCCGGCCTCTTTCGGCACAAGCCCCCGCTCCGGAGCGCACCGCGGCCGGCCGGAGGCTCTCTGCCGGCGAAGGTGCCGCTTCTCCGGCAAGGAAGCCTCAGCCGCTTCTCCTGCACACGGAGAGCGTGCTAGCTGCTGAAACGTGAAGAAAGAAGCTGCAGAACACTGGCACTGAGCCTGCAGCTTTCCAGCGGAGAGAAAAAGCTACTTGAACACTCTGCAAGCCTTTCCACTCCCAAAAACATGCACATGGAAGGAGCTGCTGCAAAAGCGATGCTGTGCTCGCTGCTGCTCCTCCTGAAGCTCTGGCTGCTAAATCTGAGGCTTTCCTTCCAATTTCAAGCTGCAAAGCACTTGCTGAATTGCAGGGAAAGTCCGGGAGGCATTTGCTGTGCTGGCACACTTTCTCCTTCCTAGACAGAGTGGAAAAGCTTTTCCCTGCCGTGTAGGCGACAAGAGACGCATTAGACGGGCATCCGGAGCTGTCCGAAGGTAAGCGCCTGTTCCCGGCCTCTTTCGGCACAAGCCCCCGCTCCGGAGCGCACCGCGGCCGGCCGGAGGCTCTCTGCCGGCGAAGGTGCCGCTTCTCCGGCAAGGAAGCCTCAGCCGCTTCTCCTGCACACGGAGAGCGTGCTAGCTGCTGAAACGTGAAGAAAGAAGCTGCAGAACACTGGCACTGAGCCTGCAGCTTTCCAGCGGAGAGAAAAAGCTACTTGAACACTCTGCAAGCCTTTCCACTCCCAAAAACATGCACATGGAAGGAGCTGCTGCAAAAGCGATGCTGTGCTCGCTGCTGCTCCTCCTGAAGCTCTGGCTGCTAAATCTGAGGCTTTCCTTCCAATTTCAAGCTGCAAAGCACTTGCTGAATTGCAGGGAAAGTCCGGGAGGCATTTGCTGTGCTGGCACACTTTCTCCTTCCTAGACAGAGTGGAAAAGCTTTTCCCTGCCGTGTAGGCGACAAGAGACGCATTAGACGGGCATCCGGAGCTGTCCGAAGGTAAGCGCCTGTTGCCGGCCTCTTTCGGCACAAGCCCCCGCTCCGGAGCGCACCGCGGCCGGCCGGAGGCTCTCTGCCGGCGAAGGTGCCGCTTCTCCGGCAAGGAAGCCTCAGCCGCTTCTCCTGCACACGGAGAGCGTGCTAGCTGCTGAAACGTGAAGAAAGAAGCTGCAGAACACTGGCACTGAGCCTGCAGCTTTCCAGCGGAGAGAAAAAGCTACTTGAACACTCTGCAAGCCTTTCCACTCCCAAAAACATGCACATGGAAGGAGCTGCTGCAAAAGCGATGCTGTGCTCGCTGCTGCTCCTCCTGAAGCTCTGGCTGCTAAATCTGAGGCTTTCCTTCCAATTTCAAGCTGCAAAGCACTTGCTGAATTGCAGGGAAAGTCCGGGAGGCATTTGCTGTGCTGGCACACTTTCTCCTTCCTAGACAGAGTGGAAAAGCTTTTCCCTGCCGTGTAGGCGACAAGAGACGCATTAGACGGGCATCCGGAGCTGTCCGAAGGTAAGCGCCTGTTCCCGGCCTCTTTCGGCACAAGCCCCCGCTCCGGAGCGCACCGCGGCCGGCCGGAGGCTCTCTGCCGGCGAAGGTGCCGCTTCTCCGGCAAGGAAGCCTCAGCCGCTTCTCCTGCACACGGAGAGCGTGCTAGCTGCTGAAACGTGAAGAAAGAAGCTGCAGAACACTGGCACTGAGCCTGCAGCTTTCCAGCGGAGAGAAAAAGCTACTTGAACACTCTGCAAGCCTTTCCACTCCCAAAAACATGCACATGGAAGGAGCTGCTGCAAAAGCGATGCTGTGCTCGCTGCTGCTCCTCCTGAAGCTCTGGCTGCTGAATCTGAGGCTTTCCTTCCAATTTCAAGCTGCAAAGCACTTGCTGAATTGCAGGGAAAGTCCGGGAGGCATTTGCTGTGCTGGCACACTTTCTCCTTCCTAGACAGAGTGGAAAAGCTTTTCCCTGCCGTGTAGGCGACAAGAGACGCATTAGACGGGCATCCGGAGCTGTCCGAAGGTAAGCGCCTGTTCCCGGCCTCTTTCGGCACAAGCCCCCGCTCCGGAGCGCACCGCGGCCGGCCGGAGGCTCTCTGCCGGCGAAGGTGCCGCTTCTCCGGCAAGGAAGCCTCAGCCGCTTCTCCTGCACACGGAGAGCGTGCTAGCTGCTGAAACGTGAAGAAAGAAGCTGCAGAACACTGGCACTGAGCCTGCAGCTTTCCAGCGGAGAGAAAAAGCTACTTGAACACTCTGCAAGCCTTTCCACTCCCAAAAACATGCACATGGAAGGAGCTGCTGCAAAAGCGATGCTGTGCTCGCTGCTGCTCCTCCTGAAGCTCTGGCTGCTGAATCTGAGGCTTTCCTTCCAATTTCAAGCTGCAAAGCACTTGCTGAATTGCAGGGAAAGTCCGGGAGGCATTTGCTGTGCTGGCACACTTTCTCCTTCCTAGACAGAGTGGAAAAGCTTTTCCCTGCCGTGTAGGCGACAAGAGACGCATTAGACGGGCATCCGGAGCTGTCCGAAGGTAAGCGCCTGTTCCCGGCCTCTTTCGGCACAAGCCCCCGCTCCGGAGCGCACCGCGGCCGGCCGGAGGCTCTCTGCCGGCGAAGGTGCCGCTTCTCCGGCAAGGAAGCCTCAGCCGCTTCTCCTGCACACGGAGAGCGTGCTAGCTGCTGAAACGTGAAGAAAGAAGCTGCAGAACACTGGCACTGAGCCTGCAGCTTTCCAGCGGAGAGAAAAAGCTACTTTAACACTCTGCAAGCCTTCCAACTCCCAAAAACATGCACATGGAAGGAGCTGCTGCAAAAGCGATGCTGTGCTCGCTGCTGCTCCTCCTGAAGCTCTGGCTGCTGAATCTGAGGCTTTCCTTCCAATTTCAAGCTGCAAAGCACTTGCTGAATTGCAGGGAAAGTCCGGGAGGCATTTGCTGTGCTGGCACACTTTCTCCTTCCTAGACAGAGTGGAAAAGCTTTTCCCTGCCGTGTAGGCGACAAGAGACGCATTAGACGGGCATCCGGAGCTGTCCGAAGGTAAGCGCCTGTTCCCGGCCTCTTTCGGCACAAGCCCCCGCTCCGGAGCGCACCGCGGCCGGCCGGAGGCTCTCTGCCGGCGAAGGTGCCGCTTCTCCGGCAAGGAAGCCTCAGCCGCTTCTCCTGCACACGGAGAGCGTGCTAGCTGCTGAAACGTGAAGAAAGAAGCTGCAGAACACTGGCACTGAGCCTGCAGCTTTCCAGCGGAGAGAAAAAGCTACTTGAACACTCTGCAAGCCTTTCCACTCCCAAAAACATGCACATGGAAGGAGCTGCTGCAAAAGCGATGCTGTGCTCGCTGCTGCTCCTCCTGAAGCTCTGGCTGCTAAATCTGAGGCTTTCCTTCCAATTTCAAGCTGCAAAGCACTTGCTGAATTGCAGGGAAAGTCCGGGAGGCATTTGCTGTGCTGGCACACTTTCTCCTTCCTAGACAGAGTGGAAAAGCTTTTCCCTGCCGTGTAGGCGACAAGAGACGCATTAGACGGGCATCCGGAGCTGTCCGAAGGTAAGCGCCTGTTGCCGGCCTCTTTCGGCACAAGCCCCCGCTCCGGAGCGCACCGCGGCCGGCCGGAGGCTCTCTGCCGGCGAAGGTGCCGCTTCTCCGGCAAGGAAGCCTCAGCCGCTTCTCCTGCACACGGAGAGCGTGCTAGCTGCTGAAACGTGAAGAAAGAAGCTGCAGAACACTGGCACTGAGCCTGCAGCTTTCCAGCGGAGAGAAAAAGCTACTTGAACACTCTGCAAGCCTTTCCACTCCCAAAAACATGCACATGGAAGGAGCTGCTGCAAAAGCGATGCTGTGCTCGCTGCTGCTCCTCCTGAAGCTCTGGCTGCTAAATCTGAGGCTTTCCTTCCAATTTCAAGCTGCAAAGCACTTGCTGAATTGCAGGGAAAGTCCGGGAGGCATTTGCTGTGCTGGCACACTTTCTCCTTCCTAGACAGAGTGGAAAAGCTTTTCCCTGCCGTGTAGGCGACAAGAGACGCATTAGACGGGCATCCGGAGCTGTCCGAAGGTAAGCGCCTGTTCCCGGCCTCTTTCGGCACAAGCCCCCGCTCCGGAGCGCACCGCGGCCGGCCGGAGGCTCTCTGCCGGCGAAGGTGCCGCTTCTCCGGCAAGGAAGCCTCAGCCGCTTCTCCTGCACACGGAGAGCGTGCTAGCTGCTGAAACGTGAAGAAAGAAGCTGCAGAACACTGGCACTGAGCCTGCAGCTTTCCAGCGGAGAGAAAAAGCTACTTGAACACTCTGCAAGCCTTTCCACTCCCAAAAACATGCACATGGAAGGAGCTGCTGCAAAAGCGATGCTGTGCTCGCTGCTGCTCCTCCTGAAGCTCTGGCTGCTAAATCTGAGGCTTTCCTTCCAATTTCAAGCTGCAAAGCACTTGCTGAATTGCAGGGAAAGTCCGGGAGGCATTTGCTGTGCTGGCACACTTTCTCCTTCCTAGACAGAGTGGAAAAGCTTTTCCCTGCCGTGTAGGCGACAAGAGACGCATTAGACGGGCATCCGGAGCTGTCCGAAGGTAAGCGCCTGTTGCCGGCCTCTTTCGGCACAAGCCCCCGCTCCGGAGCGCACCGCGGCCGGCCGGAGGCTCTCTGCCGGCGAAGGTGCCGCTTCTCCGGCAAGGAAGCCTCAGCCGCTTCTCCTGCACACGGAGAGCGTGCTAGCTGCTGAAACGTGAAGAAAGAAGCTGCAGAACACTGGCACTGAGCCTGCAGCTTTCCAGCGGAGAGAAAAAGCTACTTGAACACTCTGCAAGCCTTTCCACTCCCAAAAACATGCACATGGAAGGAGCTGCTGCAAAAGCGATGCTGTGCTCGCTGCTGCTCCTCCTGAAGCTCTGGCTGCTAAATCTGAGGCTTTCCTTCCAATTTCAAGCTGCAAAGCACTTGCTGAATTGCAGGGAAAGTCCGGGAGGCATTTGCTGTGCTGGCACACTTTCTCCTTCCTAGACAGAGTGGAAAAGCTTTTCCCTGCCGTGTAGGCGACAAGAGACGCATTAGACGGGCATCCGGAGCTGTCCGAAGGTAAGCGCCTGTTCCCGGCCTCTTTCGGCACAAGCCCCCGCTCCGGAGCGCACCGCGGCCGGCCGGAGGCTCTCTGCCGGTGAAGGTGCCGCTTCTCCGGCAAGGAAGCCTCAGCCCCTTCTCCTGCACACGGAGAGCGTGCTAGCTGCTGAAACGTGAAGAAAGAAGCTGCAGAACACTGGCACTGAGCGTGCAGCTTTCCAGCGGAGAGAAAAAGCTACTTTAACACTCTGCAAGCCTTCCAACTCCCAAAAACATGCACATGGAAGGAGCTGCTGCAAAAGCGATGCTGTGCTCGCTGCTGCTCCTCCTGAAGCTCTGGCTGCTGAATCTGAGGCTTTCCTTCCAATTTCAAGCTGCAAAGCACTTGCTGAATTGCAGGGAAAGTCCGGGAGGCATTTGCTGTGCTGGCACACTTTCTCCTTCCTAGACAGAGTGGAAAAGCTTTTCCCTGCCGTGTAGGCGACAAGAGACGCATTAGACGGGCATCCGGAGCTGTCCGAAGGTAAGCGCCTGTTCCCGGCCTCTTTCGGCACAAGCCCCCGCTCCGGAGCGCACCGCGGCCGGCCGGAGGCTCTCTGCCGGCGAAGGTGCCGCTTCTCCGGCAAGGAAGCCTCAGCCGCTTCTCCTGCACACGGAGAGCGTGCTAGCTGCTGAAACGTGAAGAAAGAAGCTGCAGAACACTGGCACTGAGCCTGCAGCTTTCCAGCGGAGAGAAAAAGCTACTTGAACACTCTGCAAGCCTTTCCACTCCCAAAAACATGCACATGGAAGGAGCTGCTGCAAAAGCGATGCTGTGCTCGCTGCTGCTCCTCCTGAAGCTCTGGCTGCTGAATCTGAGGCTTTCCTTCCAATTTCAAGCTGCAAAGCACTTGCTGAATTGCAGGGAAAGTCCGGGAGGCATTTGCTGTGCTGGCACACTTTCTCCTTCCTAGACAGAGTGGAAAAGCTTTTCCCTGCCGTGTAGGCGACAAGAGACGCATTAGACGGGCATCCGGAGCTGTCCGAAGGTAAGCGCCTGTTGCCGGCCTCTTTCGGCACAAGCCCCCGCTCCGGAGCGCACCGCGGCCGGCCGGAGGCTCTCTGCCGGCGAAGGTGCCGCTTCTCCGGCAAGGAAGCCTCAGCCGCTTCTCCTGCACACGGAGAGCGTGCTAGCTGCTGAAACGTGAAGAAAGAAGCTGCAGAACACTGGCACTGAGCCTGCAGCTTTCCAGCGGAGAGAAAAAGCTACTTGAACACTCTGCAAGCCTTTCCACTCCCAAAAACATGCACATGGAAGGAGCTGCTGCAAAAGCGATGCTGTGCTCGCTGCTGCTCCTCCTGAAGCTCTGGCTGCTAAATCTGAGGCTTTCCTTCCAATTTCAAGCTGCAAAGCACTTGCTGAATTGCAGGGAAAGTCCGGGGGGCATTTGCTGTGCTGGCACACTTTCTCCTTCCTAGACAGAGTGGAAAAGCTTTTCCCTGCCGTGTAGGCGACAAGAGACGCATTAGACGGGCATCCGGAGCTGTCCGAAGGTAAGCGCCTGTTGCCGGCCTCTTTCGGCACAAGCCCCCGCTCCGGAGCGCACCGCGGCCGGCCGGAGGCTCTCTGCCGGCGAAGGTGCCGCTTCTCCGGCAAGGAAGCCTCAGCCGCTTCTCCTGCACACGGAGAGCGTGCTAGCTGCTGAAACGTGAAGAAAGAAGCTGCAGAACACTGGCACTGAGCCTGCAGCTTTCCAGCGGAGAGAAAAAGCTACTTGAACACTCTGCAAGCCTTTCCACTCCCAAAAACATGCACATGGAAGGAGCTGCTGCAAAAGCGATGCTGTGCTCGCTGCTGCTCCTCCTGAAGCTCTGGCTGCTAAATCTGAGGCTTTCCTTCCAATTTCAAGCTGCAAAGCACTTGCTGAATTGCAGGGAAAGTCCGGGGGGCATTTGCTGTGCTGGCACACTTTCTCCTTCCTAGACAGAGTGGAAAAGCTTTTCCCTGCCGTGTAGGCGACAAGAGACGCATTAGACGGGCATCCGGAGCTGTCCGAAGGTAAGCGCCTGTTCCCGGCCTCTTTCGGCACAAGCCCCCGCTCCGGAGCGCACCGCGGCCGGCCGGAGGCTCTCTGCCGGCGAAGGTGCCGCTTCTCCGGCAAGGAAGCCTCAGCCGCTTCTCCTGCACACGGAGAGCGTGCTAGCTGCTGAAACGTGAAGAAAGAAGCTGCAGAACACTGGCACTGAGCCTGCAGCTTTCCAGCGGAGAGAAAAAGCTACTTGAACACTCTGCAAGCCTTTCCACTCCCAAAAACATGCACATGGAAGGAGCTGCTGCAAAAGCGATGCTGTGCTCGCTGCTGCTCCTCCTGAAGCTCTGGCTGATAAATCTGAGGCTTTCCTTCCAATTTCAAGCTGCAAAGCACTTGCTGAATTGCAGGGAAAGTCCGGGGGGCATTTGCTGTGCTGGCACACTTTCTCCTTCCTAGACAGAGTGGAAAAGCTTTTCCCTGCCGTGTAGGCGACAAGAGACGCATTAGACGGGCATCCGGAGCTGTCCGAAGGTAAGCGCCTGTTCCCGGCCTCTTTCGGCACAAGCCCCCGCTCCGGAGCGCACCGCGGCCGGCCGGAGGCTCTCTGCCGGCGAAGGTGCCGCTTCTCCGGCAAGGAAGCCTCAGCCGCTTCTCCTGCACACGGAGAGCGTGCTAGCTGCTGAAACGTGAAGAAAGAAGCTGCAGAACACTGGCACTGAGCCTGCAGCTTTCCAGCGGAGAGAAAAAGCTACTTGAACACTCTGCAAGCCTTTCCACTCCCAAAAACATGCACATGGAAGGAGCTGCTGCAAAAGCGATGCTGTGCTCGCTGCTGCTCCTCCTGAAGCTCTGGCTGCTGAATCTGAGGCTTTCCTTCCAATTTCAAGCTGCAAAGCACTTGCTGAATTGCAGGGAAAGTCCGGGAGGCATTTGCTGTGCTGGCACACTTTCTCCTTCCTAGACAGAGTGGAAAAGCTTTTCCCTGCCGTGTAGGCGACAAGAGACGCATTAGACGGGCATCCGGAGCTGTCCGAAGGTAAGCGCCTGTTGCCGGCCTCTTTCGGCACAAGCCCCCGCTCCGGAGCGCACCGCGGCCGGCCGGAGGCTCTCTGCCGGCGAAGGTGCCGCTTCTCCGGCAAGGAAGCCTCAGCCCCTTCTCCTGCACACGGAGAGCGTGCTAGCTGCTGAAACGTGAAGAAAGAAGCTGCAGAACACTGGCACTGAGCGTGCAGCTTTCCAGCGGAGAGAAAAAGCTACTTTAACACTCTGCAAGCCTTCCAACTCCCAAAAACATGCACATGGAAGGAGCTGCTGCAAAAGCGATGCTGTGCTCGCTGCTGCTCCTCCTGAAGCTCTGGCTGCTGAATCTGAGGCTTTCCTTCCAATTTCAAGCTGCAAAGCACTTGCTGAATTGCAGGGAAAGTCCGGGAGGCATTTGCTGTGCTGGCACACTTTCTCCTTCCTAGACAGAGTGGAAAAGCTTTTCCCTGCCGTGTAGGCGACAAGAGACGCATTAGACGGGCATCCGGAGCTGTCCGAAGGTAAGCGCCTGTTGCCGGCCTCTTTCGGCACAAGCCCCCGCTCCGGAGCGCACCGCGGCCGGCCGGAGGCTCTCTGCCGGCGAAGGTGCCGCTTCTCCGGCAAGGAAGCCTCAGCCGCTTCTCCTGCACACGGAGAGCGTGCTAGCTGCTGAAACGTGAAGAAAGAAGCTGCAGAACACTGGCACTGAGGCTGCAGCTTTCCAGCGGAGAGAAAAAGCTACTTGAACACTCTGCAAGCCTTTCCACTCCCAAAAACATGCACATGGAAGGAGCTGCTGCAAAAGCGATGCTGTGCTCGCTGCTGCTCCTCCTGAAGCTCTGGCTGCTAAATCTGAGGCTTTCCTTCCAATTTCAAGCTGCAAAGCACTTGCTGAATTGCAGGGAAAGTCCGGGAGGCATTTGCTGTGCTGGCACACTTTCTCCTTCCTAGACAGAGTGGAAAAGCTTTTCCCTGCCGTGTAGGCGACAAGAGACGCATTAGACGGGCATCCGGAGCTGTCCGAAGGTAAGCGCCTGTTCCCGGCCTCTTTCGGCACAAGCCCCCGCTCCGGAGCGCACCGCGGCCGGCCGGAGGCTCTCTGCCGGCGAAGGTGCCGCTTCTCCGGCAAGGAAGCCTCAGCCGCTTCTCCTGCACACGGAGAGCGTGCTAGCTGCTGAAACGTGAAGAAAGAAGCTGCAGAACACTGGCACTGAGCCTGCAGCTTTCCAGCGGAGAGAAAAAGCTACTTGAACACTCTGCAAGCCTTTCCACTCCCAAAAACATGCACATGGAAGGAGCTGCTGCAAAAGCGATGCTGTGCTCGCTGCTGCTCCTCCTGAAGCTCTGGCTGCTAAATCTGAGGCTTTCCTTCTAATTTCAAGCTGCAAAGCACTTGCTGAATTGCAGGGAAAGTCCGGGAGGCATTTGCTGTGCTGGCACACTTTCTCCTTCCTAGACAGAGTGGAAAAGCTTTTCCCTGCCGTGTAGGCGACAAGAGACGCATTAGACGGGCATCCGGAGCTGTCCGAAGGTAAGCGCCTGTTCCCGGCCTCTTTCGGCACAAGCCCCCGCTCCGGAGCGCACCGCGGCCGGCCGGAGGCTCTCTGCCGGCGAAGGTGCCGCTTCTCCGGCAAGGAAGCCTCAGCCGCTTCTCCTGCACACGGAGAGCGTGCTAGCTGCTGAAACGTGAAGAAAGAAGCTGCAGAACACTGGCACTGAGCCTGCAGCTTTCCAGCGGAGAGAAAAAGCTACTTGAACACTCTGCAAGCCTTTCCACTCCCAAAAACATGCACATGGAAGGAGCTGCTGCAAAAGCGATGCTGTGCTCGCTGCTGCTCCTCCTGAAGCTCTGGCTGCTAAATCTGAGGCTTTCCTTCCAATTTCAAGCTGCAAAGCACTTGCTGAATTGCAGGGAAAGTCCGGGGGGCATTTGCTGTGCTGGCACACTTTCTCCTTCCTAGACAGAGTGGAAAAGCTTTTCCCTGCCGTGTAGGCGACAAGAGACGCATTAGACGGGCATCCGGAGCTGTCCGAAGGTAAGCGCCTGTTCCCGGCCTCTTTCGGCACAAGCCCCCGCTCCGGAGCGCACCGCGGCCGGCCGGAGGCTCTCTGCCGGCGAAGGTGCCGCTTCTCCGGCAAGGAAGCCTCAGCCGCTTCTCCTGCACACGGAGAGCGTGCTAGCTGCTGAAACGTGAAGAAAGAAGCTGCAGAACACTGGCACTGAGCCTGCAGCTTTCCAGCGGAGAGAAAAAGCTACTTGAACACTCTGCAAGCCTTTCCACTCCCAAAAACATGCACATGGAAGGAGCTGCTGCAAAAGCGATGCTGTGCTCGCTGCTGCTCCTCCTGAAGCTCTGGCTGCTAAATCTGAGGCTTTCCTTCCAATTTCAAGCTGCAAAGCACTTGCTGAATTGCAGGGAAAGTCCGGGAGGCATTTGCTGTGCTGGCACACTTTCTCCTTCCTAGACAGAGTGGAAAAGCTTTTCCCTGCCGTGTAGGCGACAAGAGACGCATTAGACGGGCATCCGGAGCTGTCCGAAGGTAAGCGCCTGTTCCCGGCCTCTTTCGGCACAAGCCCCCGCTCCGGAGCGCACCGCGGCCGGCCGGAGGCTCTCTGCCGGCGAAGGTGCCGCTTCTCCGGCAAGGAAGCCTCAGCCGCTTCTCCTGCACACGGAGAGCGTGCTAGCTGCTGAAACGTGAAGAAAGAAGCTGCAGAACACTGGCACTGAGCCTGCAGCTTTCCAGCGGAGAGAAAAAGCTACTTGAACACTCTGCAAGCCTTTCCACTCCCAAAAACATGCACATGGAAGGAGCTGCTGCAAAAGCGATGCTGTGCTCGCTGCTGCTCCTCCTGAAGCTCTGGCTGCTAAATCTGAGGCTTTCCTTCCAATTTCAAGCTGCAAAGCACTTGCTGAATTGCAGGGAAAGTCCGGGGGGCATTTGCTGTGCTGGCACACTTTCTTCTTCCTAGACAGAGTGGAAAAGCTTTTCCCTGCCGTGTAGGCGACAAGAGACGCATTAGACGGGCATCCGGAGCTGTCCGAAGGTAAGCGCCTGTTCCCGGCCTCTTTCGGCACAAGCCCGCGCTCCGGAGCGCACCGCGGCCGGCCGGAGGCTCTCTGCCGGCGAAGGTGCCGCTTCTCCGGCAAGGAAGCCTCAGCCGCTTCTCCTGCACACGGAGAGCGTGCTAGCTGCTGAAACGTGAAGAAAGAAGCTGCAGAACACTGGCACTGAGCGTGCAGCTTTCCAGCGGAGAGAAAAAGCTACTTGAACACTCTGCAAGCCTTTCCACTCCCAAAAACATGCACATGGAAGGAGCTGCTGCAAAAGCGATGCTGTGCTCGCTGCTGCTCCTCCTGAAGCTCTGGCTGCTAAATCTGAGGCTTTCCTTCTAATTTCAAGCTGCAAAGCACTTGCTGAATTGCAGGGAAAGTCCGGGGGGCATTTGCTGTGCTGGCACACTTTCTCCTTCCTAGACAGAGTGGAAAAGCTTTTCCCTGCCGTGTAGGCGACAAGAGACGCATTAGACGGGCATCCGGAGCTGTCCGAAGGTAAGCGCCTGTTCCCGGCCTCTTTCGGCACAAGCCCCCGCTCCGGAGCGCACCGCGGCCGGCCGGAGGCTCTCTGCCGGCGAAGGTGCCGCTTCTCCGGCAAGGAAGCCTCAGCCGCTTCTCCTGCACACGGAGAGCGTGCTAGCTGCTGAAACGTGAAGAAAGAAGCTGCAGAACACTGGCACTGAGCCTGCAGCTTTCCAGCGGAGAGAAAAAGCTACTTGAACACTCTGCAAGCCTTTCCACTCCCAAAAACATGCACATGGAAGGAGCTGCTGCAAAAGCGATGCTGTGCTCGCTGCTGCTCCTCCTGAAGCTCTGGCTGCTAAATCTGAGGCTTTCCTTCCAATTTCAAGCTGCAAAGCACTTGCTGAATTGCAGGGAAAGTCCGGGAGGCATTTGCTGTGCTGGCACACTTTCTCCTTCCTAGACAGAGTGGAAAAGCTTTTCCCTGCCGTGTAGGCGACAAGAGACGCATTAGACGGGCATCCGGAGCTGTCCGAAGGTAAGCGCCTGTTCCCGGCCTCTTTCGGCACAAGCCCCCGCTCCGGAGCGCACCGCGGCCGGCCGGAGGCTCTCTGCCGGCGAAGGTGCCGCTTCTCCGGCAAGGAAGCCTCAGCCGCTTCTCCTGCACACGGAGAGCGTGCTAGCTGCTGAAACGTGAAGAAAGAAGCTGCAGAACACTGGCACTGAGCCTGCAGCTTTCCAGCGGAGAGAAAAAGCTACTTGAACACTCTGCAAGCCTTTCCACTCCCAAAAACATGCACATGGAAGGAGCTGCTGCAAAAGCGATGCTGTGCTCGCTGCTGCTCCTCCTGAAGCTCTGGCTGCTGAATCTGAGGCTTTCCTTCCAATTTCAAGCTGCAAAGCACTTGCTGAATTGCAGGGAAAGTCCGGGAGGCATTTGCTGTGCTGGCACACTTTCTCCTTCCTAGACAGAGTGGAAAAGCTTTTCCCTGCCGTGTAGGCGACAAGAGACGCATTAGACGGGCATCCGGAGCTGTCCGAAGGTAAGCGCCTGTTGCCGGCCTCTTTCGGCACAAGCCCCCGCTCCGGAGCGCACCGCGGCCGGCCGGAGGCTCTCTGCCGGCGAAGGTGCCGCTTCTCCGGCAAGGAAGCCTCAGCCGCTTCTCCTGCACACGGAGAGCGTGCTAGCTGCTGAAACGTGAAGAAAGAAGCTGCAGAACACTGGCACTGAGCCTGCAGCTTTCCAGCGGAGAGAAAAAGCTACTTGAACACTCTGCAAGCCTTTCCACTCCCAAAAACATGCACATGGAAGGAGCTGCTGCAAAAGCGATGCTGTGCTCGCTGCTGCTCCTCCTGAAGCTCTGGCTGCTAAATCTGAGGCTTTCCTTCCAATTTCAAGCTGCAAAGCACTTGCTGAATTGCAGGGAAAGTCCGGGGGGCATTTGCTGTGCTGGCACACTTTCTCCTTCCTAGACAGAGTGGAAAAGCTTTTCCCTGCCGTGTAGGCGACAAGAGACGCATTAGACGGGCATCCGGAGCTGTCCGAAGGTAAGCGCCTGTTCCCGGCCTCTTTCGGCACAAGCCCCCGCTCCGGAGCGCACCGCGGCCGGCCGGAGGCTCTCTGCCGGCGAAGGTGCCGCTTCTCCGGCAAGGAAGCCTCAGCCGCTTCTCCTGCACACGGAGAGCGTGCTAGCTGCTGAAACGTGAAGAAAGAAGCTGCAGAACACTGGCACTGAGCCTGCAGCTTTCCAGCGGAGAGAAAAAGCTACTTGAACACTCTGCAAGCCTTTCCACTCCCAAAAACATGCACATGGAAGGAGCTGCTGCAAAAGCGATGCTGTGCTCGCTGCTGCTCCTCCTGAAGCTCTGGCTGCTAAATCTGAGGCTTTCCTTCCAATTTCAAGCTGCAAAGCACTTGCTGAATTGCAGGGAAAGTCCGGGGGGCATTTGCTGTGCTGGCACACTTTCTCCTTCCTACACAGAGTGGAAAAGCTTTTCCCTGCCGTGTAGGCGACAAGAGACGCATTAGACGGGCATCCGGAGCTGTCCGAAGGTAAGCGCCTGTTCCCGGCCTCTTTCGGCACAAGCCCCCGCTCCGGAGCGCACCGCGGCCGGCCGGAGGCTCTCTGCCGGCGAAGGTGCCGCTTCTCCGGCAAGGAAGCCTCAGCCGCTTCTCCTGCACACGGAGAGCGTGCTAGCTGCTGAAACGTGAAGAAAGAAGCTGCAGAACACTGGCACTGAGGCTGCAGCTTTCCAGCGGAGAGAAAAAGCTACTTGAACACTCTGCAAGCCTTTCCACTCCCAAAAACATGCACATGGAAGGAGCTGCTGCAAAAGCGATGCTGTGCTCGCTGCTGCTCCTCCTGAAGCTCTGGCTGCTAAATCTGAGGCTTTCCTTCTAATTTCAAGCTGCAAAGCACTTGCTGAATTGCAGGGAAAGTCCGGGAGGCATTTGCTGTGCTGGCACACTTTCTCCTTCCTAGACAGAGTGGAAAAGCTTTTCCCTGCCGTGTAGGCGACAAGAGACGCATTAGACGGGCATCCGGAGCTGTCCGAAGGTAAGCGCCTGTTCCCGGCCTCTTTCGGCACAAGCCCCCGCTCCGGAGCGCACCGCGGCCGGCCGGAGGCTCTCTGCCGGCGAAGGTGCCGCTTCTCCGGCAAGGAAGCCTCAGCCGCTTCTCCTGCACACGGAGAGCGTGCTAGCTGCTGAAACGTGAAGAAAGAAGCTGCAGAACACTGGCACTGAGCCTGCAGCTTTCCAGCGGAGAGAAAAAGCTACTTTAACACTCTGCAAGCCTTCCAACTCCCAAAAACATGCACATGGAAGGAGCTGCTGCAAAAGCGATGCTGTGCTCGCTGCTGCTCCTCCTGAAGCTCTGGCTGCTGAATCTGAGGCTTTCCTTCCAATTTCAAGCTGCAAAGCACTTGCTGAATTGCAGGGAAAGTCCGGGAGGCATTTGCTGTGCTGGCACACTTTCTCCTTCCTAGACAGAGTGGAAAAGCTTTTCCCTGCCGTGTAGGCGACAAGAGACGCATTAGACGGGCATCCGGAGCTGTCCGAAGGTAAGCGCCTGTTGCCGGCCTCTTTCGGCACAAGCCCCCGCTCCGGAGCGCACCGCGGCCGGCCGGAGGCTCTCTGCCGGCGAAGGTGCCGCTTCTCCGGCAAGGAAGCCTCAGCCGCTTCTCCTGCACACGGAGAGCGTGCTAGCTGCTGAAACGTGAAGAAAGAAGCTGCAGAACACTGGCACTGAGGCTGCAGCTTTCCAGCGGAGAGAAAAAGCTACTTGAACACTCTGCAAGCCTTTCCACTCCCAAAAACATGCACATGGAAGGAGCTGCTGCAAAAGCGATGCTGTGCTCGCTGCTGCTCCTCCTGAAGCTCTGGCTGCTAAATCTGAGGCTTTCCTTCCAATTTCAAGCTGCAAAGCACTTGCTGAATTGCAGGGAAAGTCCGGGAGGCATTTGCTGTGCTGGCACACTTTCTCCTTCCTAGACAGAGTGGAAAAGCTTTTCCCTGCCGTGTAGGCGACAAGAGACGCATTAGACGGGCATCCGGAGCTGTCCGAAGGTAAGCGCCTGTTCCCGGCCTCTTTCGGCACAAGCCCCCGCTCCGGAGCGCACCGCGGCCGGCCGGAGGCTCTCTGCCGGCGAAGGTGCCGCTTCTCCGGCAAGGAAGCCTCAGCCGCTTCTCCTGCACACGGAGAGCGTGCTAGCTGCTGAAACGTGAAGAAAGAAGCTGCAGAACACTGGCACTGAGCCTGCAGCTTTCCAGCGGAGAGAAAAAGCTACTTGAACACTCTGCAAGCCTTTCCACTCCCAAAAACATGCACATGGAAGGAGCTGCTGCAAAAGCGATGCTGTGCTCGCTGCTGCTCCTCCTGAAGCTCTGGCTGCTAAATCTGAGGCTTTCCTTCCAATTTCAAGCTGCAAAGCACTTGCTGAATTGCAGGGAAAGTCCGGGAGGCATTTGCTGTGCTGGCACACTTTCTCCTTCCTAGACAGAGTGGAAAAGCTTTTCCCTGCCGTGTAGGCGACAAGAGACGCATTAGACGGGCATCCGGAGCTGTCCGAAGGTAAGCGCCTGTTCCCGGCCTCTTTCGGCACAAGCCCCCGCTCCGGAGCGCACCGCGGCCGGCCGGAGGCTCTCTGCCGGCGAAGGTGCCGCTTCTCCGGCAAGGAAGCCTCAGCCGCTTCTCCTGCACACGGAGAGCGTGCTAGCTGCTGAAACGTGAAGAAAGAAGCTGCAGAACACTGGCACTGAGCCTGCAGCTTTCCAGCGGAGAGAAAAAGCTACTTGAACACTCTGCAAGCCTTTCCACTCCCAAAAACATGCACATGGAAGGAGCTGCTGCAAAAGCGATGCTGTGCTCGCTGCTGCTCCTCCTGAAGCTCTGGCTGCTAAATCTGAGGCTTTCCTTCCAATTTCAAGCTGCAAAGCACTTGCTGAATTGCAGGGAAAGTCCGGGGGGCATTTGCTGTGCTGGCACACTTTCTCCTTCCTAGACAGAGTGGAAAAGCTTTTCCCTGCCGTGTAGGCGACAAGAGACGCATTAGACGGGCATCCGGAGCTGTCCGAAGGTAAGCGCCTGTTCCCGGCCTCTTTCGGCACAAGCCCCCGCTCCGGAGCGCACCGCGGCCGGCCGGAGGCTCTCTGCCGGCGAAGGTGCCGCTTCTCCGGCAAGGAAGCCTCAGCCGCTTCTCCTGCACACGGAGAGCGTGCTAGCTGCTGAAACGTGAAGAAAGAAGCTGCAGAACACTGGCACTGAGCCTGCAGCTTTCCAGCGGAGAGAAAAAGCTACTTGAACACTCTGCAAGCCTTTCCACTCCCAAAAACATGCACATGGAAGGAGCTGCTGCAAAAGCGATGCTGTGCTCGCTGCTGCTCCTCCTGAAGCTCTGGCTGCTAAATCTGAGGCTTTCCTTCCAATTTCAAGCTGCAAAGCACTTGCTGAATTGCAGGGAAAGTCCGGGAGGCATTTGCTGTGCTGGCACACTTTCTCCTTCCTAGACAGAGTGGAAAAGCTTTTCCCTGCCGTGTAGGCGACAAGAGACGCATTAGACGGGCATCCGGAGCTGTCCGAAGGTAAGCGCCTGTTCCCGGCCTCTTTCGGCACAAGCCCCCGCTCCGGAGCGCACCGCGGCCGGCCGGAGGCTCTCTGCCGGCGAAGGTGCCGCTTCTCCGGCAAGGAAGCCTCAGCCGCTTCTCCTGCACACGGAGAGCGTGCTAGCTGCTGAAACGTGAAGAAAGAAGCTGCAGAACACTGGCACTGAGCCTGCAGCTTTCCAGCGGAGAGAAAAAGCTACTTGAACACTCTGCAAGCCTTTCCACTCCCAAAAACATGCACATGGAAGGAGCTGCTGCAAAAGCGATGCTGTGCTCGCTGCTGCTCCTCCTGAAGCTCTGGCTGCTAAATCTGAGGCTTTCCTTCTAATTTCAAGCTGCAAAGCACTTGCTGAATTGCAGGGAAAGTCCGGGAGGCATTTGCTGTGCTGGCACACTTTCTCCTTCCTAGACAGAGTGGAAAAGCTTTTCCCTGCCGTGTAGGCGACAAGAGACGCATTAGACGGGCATCCGGAGCTGTCCGAAGGTAAGCGCCTGTTCCCGGCCTCTTTCGGCACAAGCCCCCGCTCCGGAGCGCACCGCGGCCGGCCGGAGGCTCTCTGCCGGCGAAGGTGCCGCTTCTCCGGCAAGGAAGCCTCAGCCGCTTCTCCTGCACACGGAGAGCGTGCTAGCTGCTGAAACGTGAAGAAAGAAGCTGCAGAACACTGGCACTGAGCCTGCAGCTTTCCAGCGGAGAGAAAAAGCTACTTTAACACTCTGCAAGCCTTCCAACTCCCAAAAACATGCACATGGAAGGAGCTGCTGCAAAAGCGATGCTGTGCTCGCTGCTGCTCCTCCTGAAGCTCTGGCTGCTGAATCTGAGGCTTTCCTTCCAATTTCAAGCTGCAAAGCACTTGCTGAATTGCAGGGAAAGTCCGGGAGGCATTTGCTGTGCTGGCACACTTTCTCCTTCCTAGACAGAGTGGAAAAGCTTTTCCCTGCCGTGTAGGCGACAAGAGACGCATTAGACGGGCATCCGGAGCTGTCCGAAGGTAAGCGCCTGTTGCCGGCCTCTTTCGGCACAAGCCCCCGCTCCGGAGCGCACCGCGGCCGGCCGGAGGCTCTCTGCCGGCGAAGGTGCCGCTTCTCCGGCAAGGAAGCCTCAGCCGCTTCTCCTGCACACGGAGAGCGTGCTAGCTGCTGAAACGTGAAGAAAGAAGCTGCAGAACACTGGCACTGAGGCTGCAGCTTTCCAGCGGAGAGAAAAAGCTACTTGAACACTCTGCAAGCCTTTCCACTCCCAAAAACATGCACATGGAAGGAGCTGCTGCAAAAGCGATGCTGTGCTCGCTGCTGCTCCTCCTGAAGCTCTGGCTGCTAAATCTGAGGCTTTCCTTCCAATTTCAAGCTGCAAAGCACTTGCTGAATTGCAGGGAAAGTCCGGGAGGCATTTGCTGTGCTGGCACACTTTCTCCTTCCTAGACAGAGTGGAAAAGCTTTTCCCTGCCGTGTAGGCGACAAGAGACGCATTAGACGGGCATCCGGAGCTGTCCGAAGGTAAGCGCCTGTTCCCGGCCTCTTTCGGCACAAGCCCCCGCTCCGGAGCGCACCGCGGCCGGCCGGAGGCTCTCTGCCGGCGAAGGTGCCGCTTCTCCGGCAAGGAAGCCTCAGCCGCTTCTCCTGCACACGGAGAGCGTGCTAGCTGCTGAAACGTGAAGAAAGAAGCTGCAGAACACTGGCACTGAGCCTGCAGCTTTCCAGCGGAGAGAAAAAGCTACTTGAACACTCTGCAAGCCTTTCCACTCCCAAAAACATGCACATGGAAGGAGCTGCTGCAAAAGCGATGCTGTGCTCGCTGCTGCTCCTCCTGAAGCTCTGGCTGCTAAATCTGAGGCTTTCCTTCCAATTTCAAGCTGCAAAGCACTTGCTGAATTGCAGGGAAAGTCCGGGAGGCATTTGCTGTGCTGGCACACTTTCTCCTTCCTAGACAGAGTGGAAAAGCTTTTCCCTGCCGTGTAGGCGACAAGAGACGCATTAGACGGGCATCCGGAGCTGTCCGAAGGTAAGCGCCTGTTCCCGGCCTCTTTCGGCACAAGCCCCCGCTCCGGAGCGCACCGCGGCCGGCCGGAGGCTCTCTGCCGGCGAAGGTGCCGCTTCTCCGGCAAGGAAGCCTCAGCCGCTTCTCCTGCACACGGAGAGCGTGCTAGCTGCTGAAACGTGAAGAAAGAAGCTGCAGAACACTGGCACTGAGCCTGCAGCTTTCCAGCGGAGAGAAAAAGCTACTTGAACACTCTGCAAGCCTTTCCACTCCCAAAAACATGCACATGGAAGGAGCTGCTGCAAAAGCGATGCTGTGCTCGCTGCTGCTCCTCCTGAAGCTCTGGCTGCTAAATCTGAGGCTTTCCTTCCAATTTCAAGCTGCAAAGCACTTGCTGAATTGCAGGGAAAGTCCGGGGGGCATTTGCTGTGCTGGCACACTTTCTCCTTCCTAGACAGAGTGGAAAAGCTTTTCCCTGCCGTGTAGGCGACAAGAGACGCATTAGACGGGCATCCGGAGCTGTCCGAAGGTAAGCGCCTGTTCCCGGCCTCTTTCGGCACAAGCCCCCGCTCCGGAGCGCACCGCGGCCGGCCGGAGGCTCTCTGCCGGCGAAGGTGCCGCTTCTCCGGCAAGGAAGCCTCAGCCGCTTCTCCTGCACACGGAGAGCGTGCTAGCTGCTGAAACGTGAAGAAAGAAGCTGCAGAACACTGGCACTGAGCCTGCAGCTTTCCAGCGGAGAGAAAAAGCTACTTGAACACTCTGCAAGCCTTTCCACTCCCAAAAACATGCACATGGAAGGAGCTGCTGCAAAAGCGATGCTGTGCTCGCTGCTGCTCCTCCTGAAGCTCTGGCTGCTAAATCTGAGGCTTTCCTTCCAATTTCAAGCTGCAAAGCACTTGCTGAATTGCAGGGAAAGTCCGGGAGGCATTTGCTGTGCTGGCACACTTTCTCCTTCCTAGACAGAGTGGAAAAGCTTTTCCCTGCCGTGTAGGCGACAAGAGACGCATTAGACGGGCATCCGGAGCTGTCCGAAGGTAAGCGCCTGTTCCCGGCCTCTTTCGGCACAAGCCCCCGCTCCGGAGCGCACCGCGGCCGGCCGGAGGCTCTCTGCCGGCGAAGGTGCCGCTTCTCCGGCAAGGAAGCCTCAGCCGCTTCTCCTGCACACGGAGAGCGTGCTAGCTGCTGAAACGTGAAGAAAGAAGCTGCAGAACACTGGCACTGAGCCTGCAGCTTTCCAGCGGAGAGAAAAAGCTACTTGAACACTCTGCAAGCCTTTCCACTCCCAAAAACATGCACATGGAAGGAGCTGCTGCAAAAGCGATGCTGTGCTCGCTGCTGCTCCTCCTGAAGCTCTGGCTGCTAAATCTGAGGCTTTCCTTCCAATTTCAAGCTGCAAAGCACTTGCTGAATTGCAGGGAAAGTCCGGGGGGCATTTGCTGTGCTGGCACACTTTCTCCTTCCTAGACAGAGTGGAAAAGCTTTTCCCTGCCGTGTAGGCGACAAGAGACGCATTAGACGGGCATCCGGAGCTGTCCGAAGGTAAGCGCCTGTTCCCGGCCTCTTTCGGCACAAGCCCCCGCTCCGGAGCGCACCGCGGCCGGCCGGAGGCTCTCTGCCGGCGAAGGTGCCGCTTCTCCGGCAAGGAAGCCTCAGCCGCTTCTCCTGCACACGGAGAGCGTGCTAGCTGCTGAAACGTGAAGAAAGAAGCTGCAGAACACTGGCACTGAGCGTGCAGCTTTCCAGCGGAGAGAAAAAGCTACTTTAACACTCTGCAAGCCTTCCGACTCCCAAAAACATGCACATGGAAGGAGCTGCTGCAAAAGCGATGCTGTGCTCGCTGCTGCTCCTCCTGAAGCTCTGGCTGCTAAATCTGAGGCTTTCCTTCCAATTTCAAGCTGCAAAGCACTTGCTGAATTGCAGGGAAAGTCCGGGGGGCATTTGCTGTGCTGGCACACTTTCTCCTTCCTAGACAGAGTGGAAAAGCTTTTCCCTGCCGTGTAGGCGACAAGAGACGCATTAGACGGGCATCCGGAGCTGTCCGAAGGTAAGCGCCTGTTCCCGGCCTCTTTCGGCACAAGCCCCCGCTCCGGAGCGCACCGCGGCCGGCCGGAGGCTCTCTGCCGGCGAAGGTGCCGCTTCTCCGGCAAGGAAGCCTCAGCCGCTTCTCCTGCACACGGAGAGCGTGCTAGCTGCTGAAACGTGAAGAAAGAAGCTGCAGAACACTGGCACTGAGCCTGCAGCTTTCCAGCGGAGAGAAAAAGCTACTTGAACACTCTGCAAGCCTTTCCACTCCCAAAAACATGCACATGGAAGGAGCTGCTGCAAAAGCGATGCTGTGCTCGCTGCTGCTCCTCCTGAAGCTCTGGCTGCTAAATCTGAGGCTTTCCTTCCAATTTCAAGCTGCAAAGCACTTGCTGAATTGCAGGGAAAGTCCGGGAGGCATTTGCTGTGCTGGCACACTTTCTCCTTCCTAGACAGAGTGGAAAAGCTTTTCCCTGCCGTGTAGGCGACAAGAGACGCATTAGACGGGCATCCGGAGCTGTCCGAAGGTAAGCGCCTGTTGCCGGCCTCTTTCGGCACAAGCCCCCGCTCCGGAGCGCACCGCGGCCGGCCGGAGGCTCTCTGCCGGCGAAGGTGCCGCTTCTCCGGCAAGGAAGCCTCAGCCGCTTCTCCTGCACACGGAGAGCGTGCTAGCTGCTGAAACGTGAAGAAAGAAGCTGCAGAACACTGGCACTGAGCCTGCAGCTTTCCAGCGGAGAGAAAAAGCTACTTGAACACTCTGCAAGCCTTTCCACTCCCAAAAACATGCACATGGAAGGAGCTGCTGCAAAAGCGATGCTGTGCTCGCTGCTGCTCCTCCTGAAGCTCTGGCTGCTAAATCTGAGGCTTTCCTTCCAATTTCAAGCTGCAAAGCACTTGCTGAATTGCAGGGAAAGTCCGGGGGGCATTTGCTGTGCTGGCACACTTTCTCCTTCCTAGACAGAGTGGAAAAGCTTTTCCCTGCCGTGTAGGCGACAAGAGACGCATTAGACGGGCATCCGGAGCTGTCCGAAGGTAAGCGCCTGTTGCCGGCCTCTTTCGGCACAAGCCCCCGCTCCGGAGCGCACCGCGGCCGGCCGGAGGCTCTCTGCCGGCGAAGGTGCCGCTTCTCCGGCAAGGAAGCCTCAGCCGCTTCTCCTGCACACGGAGAGCGTGCTAGCTGCTGAAACGTGAAGAAAGAAGCTGCAGAACACTGGCACTGAGCCTGCAGCTTTCCAGCGGAGAGAAAAAGCTACTTGAACACTCTGCAAGCCTTTCCACTCCCAAAAACATGCACATGGAAGGAGCTGCTGCAAAAGCGATGCTGTGCTCGCTGCTGCTCCTCCTGAAGCTCTGGCTGCTAAATCTGAGGCTTTCCTTCCAATTTCAAGCTGCAAAGCACTTGCTGAATTGCAGGGAAAGTCCGGGAGGCATTTGCTGTGCTGGCACACTTTCTCCTTCCTAGACAGAGTGGAAAAGCTTTTCCCTGCCGTGTAGGCGACAAGAGACGCATTAGACGGGCATCCGGAGCTGTCCGAAGGTAAGCGCCTGTTCCCGGCCTCTTTCGGCACAAGCCCCCGCTCCGGAGCGCACCGCGGCCGGCCGGAGGCTCTCTGCCGGCGAAGGTGCCGCTTCTCCGGCAAGGAAGCCTCAGCCGCTTCTCCTGCACACGGAGAGCGTGCTAGCTGCTGAAACGTGAAGAAAGAAGCTGCAGAACACTGGCACTGAGCCTGCAGCTTTCCAGCGGAGAGAAAAAGCTACTTGAACACTCTGCAAGCCTTTCCACTCCCAAAAACATGCACATGGAAGGAGCTGCTGCAAAAGCGATGCTGTGCTCGCTGCTGCTCCTCCTGAAGCTCTGGCTGCTAAATCTGAGGCTTTCCTTCCAATTTCAAGCTGCAAAGCACTTGCTGAATTGCAGGGAAAGTCCGGGGGGCATTTGCTGTGCTGGCACACTTTCTCCTTCCTAGACAGAGTGGAAAAGCTTTTCCCTGCCGTGTAGGCGACAAGAGACGCATTAGACGGGCATCCGGAGCTGTCCGAAGGTAAGCGCCTGTTCCCGGCCTCTTTCGGCACAAGCCCCCGCTCCCGAGCGCACCGCGGCCGGCCGGAGGCTCTCTGCCGGCGAAGGTGCCGCTTCTCCGGCAAGGAAGCCTCAGCCGCTTCTCCTGCACACGGAGAGCGTGCTAGCTGCTGAAACGTGAAGAAAGAAGCTGCAGAACACTGGCACTGAGCCTGCAGCTTTCCAGCGGAGAGAAAAAGCTACTTGAACACTCTGCAAGCCTTTCCACTCCCAAAAACATGCACATGGAAGGAGCTGCTGCAACAGCGATGCTGTGCTCGCTGCTGCTCCTCCTGAAGCTCTGGCTGCTAAATCTGAGGCTTTCCTTCCAATTTCAAGCTGCAAAGCACTTGCTGAATTGCAGGGAAAGTCCGGGAGGCATTTGCTGTGCTGGCACACTTTCTCCTTCCTAGACAGAGTGGAAAAGCTTTTCCCTGCCGTGTAGGCGACAAGAGACGCATTAGACGGGCATCCGGAGCTGTCCGAAGGTAAGCGCCTGTTGCCGGCCTCTTTCGGCACAAGCCCCCGCTCCGGAGCGCACCGCGGCCGGCCGGAGGCTCTCTGCCGGCGAAGGTGCCGCTTCTCCGGCAAGGAAGCCTCAGCCGCTTCTCCTGCACACGGAGAGCGTGCTAGCTGCTGAAACGTGAAGAAAGAAGCTGCAGAACACTGGCACTGAGGCTGCAGCTTTCCAGCGGAGAGAAAAAGCTACTTGAACACTCTGCAAGCCTTTCCACTCCCAAAAACATGCACATGGAAGGAGCTGCTGCAAAAGCGATGCTGTGCTCGCTGCTGCTCCTCCTGAAGCTCTGGCTGCTAAATCTGAGGCTTTCCTTCCAATTTCAAGCTGCAAAGCACTTGCTGAATTGCAGGGAAAGTCCGGGAGGCATTTGCTGTGCTGGCACACTTTCTCCTTCCTAGACAGAGTGGAAAAGCTTTTCCCTGCCGTGTAGGCGACAAGAGACGCATTAGACGGGCATCCGGAGCTGTCCGAAGGTAAGCGCCTGTTCCCGGCCTCTTTCGGCACAAGCCCCCGCTCCGGAGCGCACCGCGGCCGGCCGGAGGCTCTCTGCCGGCGAAGGTGCCGCTTCTCCGGCAAGGAAGCCTCAGCCGCTTCTCCTGCACACGGAGAGCGTGCTAGCTGCTGAAACGTGAAGAAAGAAGCTGCAGAACACTGGCACTGAGCCTGCAGCTTTCCAGCGGAGAGAAAAAGCTACTTGAACACTCTGCAAGCCTTTCCACTCCCAAAAACATGCACATGGAAGGAGCTGCTGCAAAAGCGATGCTGTGCTCGCTGCTGCTCCTCCTGAAGCTCTGGCTGCTAAATCTGAGGCTTTCCTTCCAATTTCAAGCTGCAAAGCACTTGCTGAATTGCAGGGAAAGTCCGGGGGGCATTTGCTGTGCTGGCACACTTTCTCCTTCCTAGACAGAGTGGAAAAGCTTTTCCCTGCCGTGTAGGCGACAAGAGACGCATTAGAGGGGCATCCGGAGCTGTCCGAAGGTAAGCGCCTGTTCCCGGCCTCTTTCGGCACAAGCCCCCGCTCCGGAGCGCACCGCGGCCGGCCGGAGGCTCTCTGCCGGCGAAGGTGCCGCTTCTCCGGCAAGGAAGCCTCAGCCGCTTCTCCTGCACACGGAGAGCGTGCTAGCTGCTGAAACGTGAAGAAAGAAGCTGCAGAACACTGGCACTGAGCCTGCAGCTTTCCAGCGGAGAGAAAAAGCTACTTGAACACTCTGCAAGCCTTTCCACTCCCAAAAACATGCACATGGAAGGAGCTGCTGCAAAAGCGATGCTGTGCTCGCTGCTGCTCCTCCTGAAGCTCTGGCTGCTAAATCTGAGGCTTTCCTTCCAATTTCAAGCTGCAAAGCACTTGCTGAATTGCAGGGAAAGTCCGGGGGGCATTTGCTGTGCTGGCACACTTTCTCCTTCCTAGACAGAGTGGAAAAGCTTTTCCCTGCCGTGTAGGCGACAAGAGACGCATTAGAGGGGCATCCGGAGCTGTCCGAAGGTAAGCGCCTGTTCCCGGCCTCTTTCGGCACAAGCCCCCGCTCCGGAGCGCACCGCGGCCGGCCGGAGGCTCTCTGCCGGCGAAGGTGCCGCTTCTCCGGCAAGGAAGCCTCAGCCGCTTCTCCTGCACACGGAGAGCGTGCTAGCTGCTGAAACGTGAAGAAAGAAGCTGCAGAACACTGGCACTGAGCCTGCAGCTTTCCAGCGGAGAGAAAAAGCTACTTGAACACTCTGCAAGCCTTTCCACTCCCAAAAACATGCACATGGAAGGAGCTGCTGCAAAAGCGATGCTGTGCTCGCTGCTGCTCCTCCTGAAGCTCTGGCTGCTAAATCTGAGGCTTTCCTTCCAATTTCAAGCTGCAAAGCACTTGCTGAATTGCAGGGAAAGTCCGGGGGGCATTTGCTGTGCTGGCACACTTTCTCCTTCCTAGACAGAGTGGAAAAGCTTTTCCCTGCCGTGTAGGCGACAAGAGACGCATTAGAGGGGCATCCGGAGCTGTCCGAAGGTAAGCGCCTGTTCCCGGCCTCTTTCGGCACAAGCCCCCGCTCCGGAGCGCACCGCGGCCGGCCGGAGGCTCTCTGCCGGCGAAGGTGCCGCTTCTCCGGCAAGGAAGCCTCAGCCGCTTCTCCTGCACACGGAGAGCGTGCTAGCTGCTGAAACGTGAAGAAAGAAGCTGCAGAACACTGGCACTGAGCCTGCAGCTTTCCAGCGGAGAGAAAAAGCTACTTGAACACTCTGCAAGCCTTTCCACTCCCAAAAACATGCACATGGAAGGAGCTGCTGCAAAAGCGATGCTGTGCTCGCTGCTGCTCCTCCTGAAGCTCTGGCTGCTAAATCTGAGGCTTTCCTTCCAATTTCAAGCTGCAAAGCACTTGCTGAATTGCAGGGAAAGTCCGGGAGGCATTTGCTGTGCTGGCACACTTTCTCCTTCCTAGACAGAGTGGAAAAGCTTTTCCCTGCCGTGTAGGCGACAAGAGACGCATTAGAGGGGCATCCGGAGCTGTCCGAAGGTAAGCGCCTGTTCCCGGCCTCTTTCGGCACAAGCCCCCGCTCCGGAGCGCACCGCGGCCGGCCGGAGGCTCTCTGCCGGCGAAGGTGCCGCTTCTCCGGCAAGGAAGCCTCAGCCGCTTCTCCTGCACACGGAGAGCGTGCTAGCTGCTGAAACGTGAAGAAAGAAGCTGCAGAACACTGGCACTGAGCCTGCAGCTTTCCAGCGGAGAGAAAAAGCTACTTGAACACTCTGCAAGCCTTTCCACTCCCAAAAACATGCACATGGAAGGAGCTGCTGCAAAAGCGATGCTGTGCTCGCTGCTGCTCCTCCTGAAGCTCTGGCTGCTAAATCTGAAGCTTTCCTTCCAATTTCAAGCTGCAAAGCACTTGCTGAATTGCAGGGAAAGTCCGGGGGGCATTTGCTGTGCTGGCACACTTTCTCCTTCCTAGACAGAGTGGAAAAGCTTTTCCCTGCCGTGTAGGCGACAAGAGACGCATTAGACGGCGATCCGGAGCTGTCCGAAGGTAAGCGCCTGTTCCCGGCCTCTTTCGGCACAAGCCCCCGCTCCGGAGCGCACCGCGGCCGGCCGGAGGCTCTCTGCCGGCGAAGGTGCCGCTTCTCCGGCAAGGAAGCCTCAGCCGCTTCTCCTGCACACGGAGAGCGTGCTAGCTGCTGAAACGTGAAGAAAGAAGCTGCAGAACACTGGCACTGAGCCTGCAGCTTTCCAGCGGAGAGAAAAAGCTACTTGAACACTCTGCAAGCCTTTCCACTCCCAAAAACATGCACATGGAAGGAGCTGCTGCAAAAGCGATGCTGTGCTCGCTGCTGCTCCTCCTGAAGCTCTGGCTGCTAAATCTGAGGCTTTCCTTCTAATTTCAAGCTGCAAAGCACTTGCTGAATTGCAGGGAAAGTCCGGGAGGCATTTGCTGTGCTGGCACACTTTCTCCTTCCTAGACAGAGTGGAAAAGCTTTTCCCTGCCGTGTAGGCGACAAGAGACGCATTAGACGGGCATCCGGAGCTGTCCGAAGGTAAGCGCCTGTTCCCGGCCTCTTTCGGCACAAGCCCCCGCTCCGGAGCGCACCGCGGCCGGCCGGAGGCTCTCTGCCGGCGAAGGTGCCGCTTCTCCGGCAAGGAAGCCTCAGCCGCTTCTCCTGCACACGGAGAGCGTGCTAGCTGCTGAAACGTGAAGAAAGAAGCTGCAGAACACTGGCACTGAGCCTGCAGCTTTCCAGCGGAGAGAAAAAGCTACTTGAACACTCTGCAAGCCTTTCCACTCCCAAAAACATGCACATGGAAGGAGCTGCTGCAAAAGCGATGCTGTGCTCGCTGCTGCTCCTCCTGAAGCTCTGGCTGCTAAATCTGAGGCTTTCCTTCCAATTTCAAGCTGCAAAGCACTTGCTGAATTGCAGGGAAAGTCCGGGGGGCATTTGCTGTGCTGGCACACTTTCTCCTTCCTAGACAGAGTGGAAAAGCTTTTCCCTGCCGTGTAGGCGACAAGAGACGCATTAGAGGGGCATCCGGAGCTGTCCGAAGGTAAGCGCCTGTTCCCGGCCTCTTTCGGCACAAGCCCCCGCTCCGGAGCGCACCGCGGCCGGCCGGAGGCTCTCTGCCGGCGAAGGTGCCGCTTCTCCGGCAAGGAAGCCTCAGCCGCTTCTCCTGCACACGGAGAGCGTGCTAGCTGCTGAAACGTGAAGAAAGAAGCTGCAGAACACTGGCACTGAGCCTGCAGCTTTCCAGCGGAGAGAAAAAGCTACTTGAACACTCTGCAAGCCTTTCCACTCCCAAAAACATGCACATGGAAGGAGCTGCTGCAAAAGCGATGCTGTGCTCGCTGCTGCTCCTCCTGAAGCTCTGGCTGCTAAATCTGAAGCTTTCCTTCCAATTTCAAGCTGCAAAGCACTTGCTGAATTGCAGGGAAAGTCCGGGAGGCATTTGCTGTGCTGGCACACTTTCTCCTTCCTAGACAGAGTGGAAAAGCTTTTCCCTGCCGTGTAGGCGACAAGAGACGCATTAGACGGGCATCCGGAGCTGTCCGAAGGTAAGCGCCTGTTCCCGGCCTCTTTCGGCACAAGCCCCCGCTCCGGAGCGCACCGCGGCCGGCCGGAGGCTCTCTGCCGGCGAAGGTGCCGCTTCTCCGGCAAGGAAGCCTCAGCCGCTTCTCCTGCACACGGAGAGCGTGCTAGCTGCTGAAACGTGAAGAAAGAAGCTGCAGAACACTGGCACTGAGCCTGCAGCTTTCCAGCGGAGAGAAAAAGCTACTTGAACACTCTGCAAGCCTTTCCACTCCCAAAAACATGCACATGGAAGGAGCTGCTGCAAAAGCGATGCTGTGCTCGCTGCTGCTCCTCCTGAAGCTCTGGCTGCTAAATCTGAGGCTTTCCTTCCAATTTCAAGCTGCAAAGCACTTGCTGAATTGCAGGGAAAGTCCGGGGGGCATTTGCTGTGCTGGCACACTTTCTCCTTCCTAGACAGAGTGGAAAAGCTTTTCCCTGCCGTGTAGGCGACAAGAGACGCATTAGAGGGGCATCCGGAGCTGTCCGAAGGTAAGCGCCTGTTCCCGGCCTCTTTCGGCACAAGCCCCCGCTCCGGAGCGCACCGCGGCCGGCCGGAGGCTCTCTGCCGGCGAAGGTGCCGCTTCTCCGGCAAGGAAGCCTCAGCCGCTTCTCCTGCACACGGAGAGCGTGCTAGCTGCTGAAACGTGAAGAAAGAAGCTGCAGAACACTGGCACTGAGCCTGCAGCTTTCCAGCGGAGAGAAAAAGCTACTTGAACACTCTGCAAGCCTTTCCACTCCCAAAAACATGCACATGGAAGGAGCTGCTGCAAAAGCGATGCTGTGCTCGCTGCTGCTCCTCCTGAAGCTCTGGCTGCTAAATCTGAGGCTTTCCTTCCAATTTCAAGCTGCAAAGCACTTGCTGAATTGCAGGGAAAGTCCGGGGGGCATTTGCTGTGCTGGCACACTTTCTCCTTCCTAGACAGAGTGGAAAAGCTTTTCCCTGCCGTGTAGGCGACAAGAGACGCATTAGACGGGCATCCGGAGCTGTCCGAAGGTAAGCGCCTGTTCCCGGCCTCTTTCGGCACAAGCCCCCGCTCCGGAGCGCACCGCGGCCGGCCGGAGGCTCTCTGCCGGCGAAGGTGCCGCTTCTCCGGCAAGGAAGCCTCAGCCGCTTCTCCTGCACACGGAGAGCGTGCTAGCTGCTGAAACGTGAAGAAAGAAGCTGCAGAACACTGGCACTGAGCCTGCAGCTTTCCAGCGGAGAGAAAAAGCTACTTGAACACTCTGCAAGCCTTTCCACTCCCAAAAACATGCACATGGAAGGAGCTGCTGCAAAAGCGATGCTGTGCTCGCTGCTGCTCCTCCTGAAGCTCTGGCTGCTAAATCTGAGGCTTTCCTTCCAATTTCAAGCTGCAAAGCACTTGCTGAATTGCAGGGAAAGTCCGGGAGGCATTTGCTGTGCTGGCACACTTTCTCCTTCCTAGACAGAGTGGAAAAGCTTTTCCCTGCCGTGTAGGCGACAAGAGACGCATTAGACGGGCATCCGGAGCTGTCCGAAGGTAAGCGCCTGTTCCCGGCCTCTTTCGGCACAAGCCCCCGCTCCGGAGCGCACCGCGGCCGGCCGGAGGCTCTCTGCCGGCGAAGGTGCCGCTTCTCCGGCAAGGAAGCCTCAGCCGCTTCTCCTGCACACGGAGAGCGTGCTAGCTGCTGAAACGTGAAGAAAGAAGCTGCAGAACACTGGCACTGAGCCTGCAGCTTTCCAGCGGAGAGAAAAAGCTACTTGAACACTCTGCAAGCCTTTCCACTCCCAAAAACATGCACATGGAAGGAGCTGCTGCAAAAGCGATGCTGTGCTCGCTGCTGCTCCTCCTGAAGCTCTGGCTGCTAAATCTGAGGCTTTCCTTCCAATTTCAAGCTGCAAAGCACTTGCTGAATTGCAGGGAAAGTCCGGGAGGCATTTGCTGTGCTGGCACACTTTCTCCTTCCTAGACAGAGTGGAAAAGCTTTTCCCTGCCGTGTAGGCGACAAGAGACGCATTAGAGGGGCATCCGGAGCTGTCCGAAGCTAAGCGCCTGTTCCCGGCCTCTTTCGGCACAAGCCCCCGCTCCGGAGCGCACCGCGGCCGGCCGGAGGCTCTCTGCCGGCGAAGGTGCCGCTTCTCCGGCAAGGAAGCCTCAGCCGCTTCTCCTGCACACGGAGAGCGTGCTAGCTGCTGAAACGTGAAGAAAGAAGCTGCAGAACACTGGCACTGAGCCTGCAGCTTTCCAGCGGAGAGAAAAAGCTACTTGAACACTCTGCAAGCCTTTCCACTCCCAAAAACATGCACATGGAAGGAGCTGCTGCAAAAGCGATGCTGTGCTCGCTGCTGCTCCTCCTGAAGCTCTGGCTGCTAAATCTGAGGCTTTCCTTCCAATTTCAAGCTGCAAAGCACTTGCTGAATTGCAGGGAAAGTCCGGGGGGCATTTGCTGTGCTGGCACACTTTCTCCTTCCTAGACAGAGTGGAAAAGCTTTTCCCTGCCGTGTAGGCGACAAGAGACGCATTAGAGGGGCATCCGGAGCTGTCCGAAGGTAAGCGCCTGTTCCCGGCCTCTTTCGGCACAAGCCCCCGCTCCGGAGCGCACCGCGGCCGGCCGGAGGCTCTCTGCCGGCGAAGGTGCCGCTTCTCCGGCAAGGAAGCCTCAGCCGCTTCTCCTGCACACGGAGAGCGTGCTAGCTGCTGAAACGTGAAGAAAGAAGCTGCAGAACACTGGCACTGAGCCTGCAGCTTTCCAGCGGAGAGAAAAAGCTACTTGAACACTCTGCAAGCCTTTCCACTCCCAAAAACATGCACATGGAAGGAGCTGCTGCAAAAGCGATGCTGTGCTCGCTGCTGCTCCTCCTGAAGCTCTGGCTGCTAAATCTGAGGCTTTCCTTCCAATTTCAAGCTGCAAAGCACTTGCTGAATTGCAGGGAAAGTCCGGGGGGCATTTGCTGTGCTGGCACACTTTCTCCTTCCTAGACAGAGTGGAAAAGCTTTTCCCTGCCGTGTAGGCGACAAGAGACGCATTAGAGGGGCATCCGGAGCTGTCCGAAGGTAAGCGCCTGTTCCCGGCCTCTTTCGGCACAAGCCCCCGCTCCGGAGCGCACCGCGGCCGGCCGGAGGCTCTCTGCCGGCGAAGGTGCCGCTTCTCCGGCAAGGAAGCCTCAGCCGCTTCTCCTGCACACGGAGAGCGTGCTAGCTGCTGAAACGTGAAGAAAGAAGCTGCAGAACACTGGCACTGAGCCTGCAGCTTTCCAGCGGAGAGAAAAAGCTACTTGAACACTCTGCAAGCCTTTCCACTCCCAAAAACATGCACATGGAAGGAGCTGCTGCAAAAGCGATGCTGTGCTCGCTGCTGCTCCTCCTGAAGCTCTGGCTGCTAAATCTGAGGCTTTCCTTCCAATTTCAAGCTGCAAAGCACTTGCTGAATTGCAGGGAAAGTCCGGGAGGCATTTGCTGTGCTGGCACACTTTCTCCTTCCTAGACAGAGTGGAAAAGCTTTTCCCTGCCGTGTAGGCGACAAGAGACGCATTAGAGGGGCATCCGGAGCTGTCCGAAGGTAAGCGCCTGTTCCCGGCCTCTTTCGGCACAAGCCCCCGCTCCGGAGCGCACCGCGGCCGGCCGGAGGCTCTCTGCCGGCGAAGGTGCCGCTTCTCCGGCAAGGAAGCCTCAGCCGCTTCTCCTGCACACGGAGAGCGTGCTAGCTGCTGAAACGTGAAGAAAGAAGCTGCAGAACACTGGCACTGAGCCTGCAGCTTTCCAGCGGAGAGAAAAAGCTACTTGAGCACTCTGCAAGCCTTTCCACTCCCAAAAACATGCACATGGAAGGAGCTGCTGCAAAAGCGATGCTGTGCTCGCTGCTGCTCCTCCTGAAGCTCTGGCTGCTAAATCTGAAGCTTTCCTTCCAATTTCAAGCTGCAAAGCACTTGCTGAATTGCAGGGAAAGTCCGGGGGGCATTTGCTGTGCTGGCACACTTTCTCCTTCCTAGACAGAGTGGAAAAGCTTTTCCCTGCCGTGTAGGCGACAAGAGACGCATTAGAGGGGCATCCGGAGCTGTCCGAAGGTAAGCGCCTGTTCCCGGCCTCTTTCGGCACAAGCCCCCGCTCCGGAGCGCACCGCGGCCGGCCGGAGGCTCTCTGCCGGCGAAGGTGCCGCTTCTCCGGCAAGGAAGCCTCAGCCGCTTCTCCTGCACACGGAGAGCGTGCTAGCTGCTGAAACGTGAAGAAAGAAGCTGCAGAACACTGGCACTGAGCCTGCAGCTTTCCAGCGGAGAGAAAAAGCTACTTGAACACTCTGCAAGCCTTTCCACTCCCAAAAACATGCACATGGAAGGAGCTGCTGCAAAAGCGATGCTGTGCTCGCTGCTGCTCCTCCTGAAGCTCTGGCTGCTAAATCTGAGGCTTTCCTTCTAATTTCAAGCTGCAAAGCACTTGCTGAATTGCAGGGAAAGTCCGGGAGGCATTTGCTGTGCTGGCACACTTTCTCCTTCCTAGACAGAGTGGAAAAGCTTTTCCCTGCCGTGTAGGCGACAAGAGACGCATTAGAGGGGCATCCGGAGCTGTCCGAAGGTAAGCGCCTGTTCCCGGCCTCTTTCGGCACAAGCCCCCGCTCCGGAGCGCACCGCGGCCGGCCGGAGGCTCTCTGCCGGCGAAGGTGCCGCTTCTCCGGCAAGGAAGCCTCAGCCGCTTCTCCTGCACACGGAGAGCGTGCTAGCTGCTGAAACGTGAAGAAAGAAGCTGCAGAACACTGGCACTGAGCCTGCAGCTTTCCAGCGGAGAGAAAAAGCTACTTGAACACTCTGCAAGCCTTTCCACTCCCAAAAACATGCACATGGAAGGAGCTGCTGCAAAAGCGATGCTGTGCTCGCTGCTGCTCCTCCTGAAGCTCTGGCTGCTAAATCTGAGGCTTTCCTTCCAATTTCAAGCTGCAAAGCACTTGCTGAATTGCAGGGAAAGTCCGGGGGGCATTTGCTGTGCTGGCACACTTTCTCCTTCCTAGACAGAGTGGAAAAGCTTTTCCCTGCCGTGTAGGCGACAAGAGACGCATTAGAGGGGCATCCGGAGCTGTCCGAAGGTAAGCGCCTGTTCCCGGCCTCTTTCGGCACAAGCCCCCGCTCCGGAGCGCACCGCGGCCGGCCGGAGGCTCTCTGCCGGCGAAGGTGCCGCTTCTCCGGCAAGGAAGCCTCAGCCGCTTCTCCTGCACACGGAGAGCGTGCTAGCTGCTGAAACGTGAAGAAAGAAGCTGCAGAACACTGGCACTGAGCCTGCAGCTTTCCAGCGGAGAGAAAAAGCTACTTGAACACTCTGCAAGCCTTTCCACTCCCAAAAACATGCACATGGAAGGAGCTGCTGCAAAAGCGATGCTGTGCTCGCTGCTGCTCCTCCTGAAGCTCTGGCTGCTAAATCTGAAGCTTTCCTTCCAATTTCAAGCTGCAAAGCACTTGCTGAATTGCAGGGAAAGTCCGGGGGGCATTTGCTGTGCTGGCACACTTTCTCCTTCCTAGACAGAGTGGAAAAGCTTTTCCCTGCCGTGTAGGCGACAAGAGACGCATTAGAGGGGCATCCGGAGCTGTCCGAAGGTAAGCGCCTGTTCCCGGCCTCTTTCGGCACAAGCCCCCGCTCCGGAGCGCACCGCGGCCGGCCGGAGGCTCTCTGCCAGCGAAGGTGCCGCTTCTCCGGCAAGGAAGCCTCAGCCGCTTCTCCTGCACACGGAGAGCGTGCTAGCTGCTGAAACGTGAAGAAAGAAGCTGCAGAACACTGGCACTGAGCCTGCAGCTTTCCAGCGGAGAGAAAAAGCTACTTGAACACTCTGCAAGCCTTTCCACTCCCAAAAACATGCACATGGAAGGAGCTGCTGCAAAAGCGATGCTGTGCTCGCTGCTGCTCCTCCTGAAGCTCTGGCTGCTAAATCTGAGGCTTTCCTTCTAATTTCAAGCTGCAAAGCACTTGCTGAATTGCAGGGAAAGTCCGGGAGGCATTTGCTGTGCTGGCACACTTTCTCCTTCCTAGACAGAGTGGAAAAGCTTTTCCCTGCCGTGTAGGCGACAAGAGACGCATTAGAGGGGCATCCGGAGCTGTCCGAAGGTAAGCGCCTGTTCCCGGCCTCTTTCGGCACAAGCCCCCGCTCCGGAGCGCACCGCGGCCGGCCGGAGGCTCTCTGCCGGCGAAGGTGCCGCTTCTCCGGCAAGGAAGCCTCAGCCGCTTCTCCTGCACACGGAGAGCGTGCTAGCTGCTGAAACGTGAAGAAAGAAGCTGCAGAACACTGGCACTGAGCCTGCAGCTTTCCAGCGGAGAGAAAAAGCTACTTGAACACTCTGCAAGCCTTTCCACTCCCAAAAACATGCACATGGAAGGAGCTGCTGCAAAAGCGATGCTGTGCTCGCTGCTGCTCCTCCTGAAGCTCTGGCTGCTAAATCTGAGGCTTTCCTTCCAATTTCAAGCTGCAAAGCACTTGCTGAATTGCAGGGAAAGTCCGGGGGGCATTTGCTGTGCTGGCACACTTTCTCCTTCCTAGACAGAGTGGAAAAGCTTTTCCCTGCCGTGTAGGCGACAAGAGACGCATTAGAGGGGCATCCGGAGCTGTCCGAAGGTAAGCGCCTGTTCCCGGCCTCTTTCGGCACAAGCCCCCGCTCCGGAGCGCACCGCGGCCGGCCGGAGGCTCTCTGCCGGCGAAGGTGCCGCTTCTCCGGCAAGGAAGCCTCAGCCGCTTCTCCTGCACACGGAGAGCGTGCTAGCTGCTGAAACGTGAAGAAAGAAGCTGCAGAACACTGGCACTGAGCCTGCAGCTTTCCAGCGGAGAGAAAAAGCTACTTGAACACTCTGCAAGCCTTTCCACTCCCAAAAACATGCACATGGAAGGAGCTGCTGCAAAAGCGATGCTGTGCTCGCTGCTGCTCCTCCTGAAGCTCTGGCTGCTAAATCTGAGGCTTTCCTTCCAATTTCAAGCTGCAAAGCACTTGCTGAATTGCAGGGAAAGTCCGGGGGGCATTTGCTGTGCTGGCACACTTTCTCCTTCCTAGACAGAGTGGAAAAGCTTTTCCCTGCCGTGTAGGCGACAAGAGACGCATTAGACGGGCATCCGGAGCTGTCCGAAGGTAAGCGCCTGTTCCCGGCCTCTTTCGGCACAAGCCCCCGCTCCGGAGCGCACCGCGGCCGGCCGGAGGCTCTCTGCCGGCGAAGGTGCCGCTTCTCCGGCAAGGAAGCCTCAGCCGCTTCTCCTGCACACGGAGAGCGTGCTAGCTGCTGAAACGTGAAGAAAGAAGCTGCAGAACACTGGCACTGAGCCTGCAGCTTTCCAGCGGAGAGAAAAAGCTACTTGAACACTCTGCAAGCCTTTCCACTCCCAAAAACATGCACATGGAAGGAGCTGCTGCAAAAGCGATGCTGTGCTCGCTGCTGCTCCTCCTGAAGCTCTGGCTGCTAAATCTGAGGCTTTCCTTCCAATTTCAAGCTGCAAAGCACTTGCTGAATTGCAGGGAAAGTCCGGGAGGCATTTGCTGTGCTGGCACACTTTCTCCTTCCTAGACAGAGTGGAAAAGCTTTTCCCTGCCGTGTAGGCGACAAGAGACGCATTAGAGGGGCATCCGGAGCTGTCCGAAGGTAAGCGCCTGTTCCCGGCCTCTTTCGGCACAAGCCCCCGCTCCGGAGCGCACCGCGGCCGGCCGGAGGCTCTCTGCCGGCGAAGGTGCCGCTTCTCCGGCAAGGAAGCCTCAGCCGCTTCTCCTGCACACGGAGAGCGTGCTAGCTGCTGAAACGTGAAGAAAGAAGCTGCAGAACACTGGCACTGAGCCTGCAGCTTTCCAGCGGAGAGAAAAAGCTACTTGAACACTCTGCAAGCCTTTCCACTCCCAAAAACATGCACATGGAAGGAGCTGCTGCAAAAGCGATGCTGTGCTCGCTGCTGCTCCTCCTGAAGCTCTGGCTGCTAAATCTGAGGCTTTCCTTCCAATTTCAAGCTGCAAAGCACTTGCTGAATTGCAGGGAAAGTCCGGGGGGCATTTGCTGTGCTGGCACACTTTCTCCTTCCTAGACAGAGTGGAAAAGCTTTTCCCTGCCGTGTAGGCGACAAGAGACGCATTAGAGGGGCATCCGGAGCTGTCCGAAGGTAAGCGCCTGTTCCCGGCCTCTTTCGGCACAAGCCCCCGCTCCGGAGCGCACCGCGGCCGGCCGGAGGCTCTCTGCCGGCGAAGGTGCCGCTTCTCCGGCAAGGAAGCCTCAGCCGCTTCTCCTGCACACGGAGAGCGTGCTAGCTGCTGAAACGTGAAGAAAGAAGCTGCAGAACACTGGCACTGAGCCTGCAGCTTTCCAGCGGAGAGAAAAAGCTACTTGAACACTCTGCAAGCCTTTCCACTCCCAAAAACATGCACATGGAAGGAGCTGCTGCAAAAGCGATGCTGTGCTCGCTGCTGCTCCTCCTGAAGCTCTGGCTGCTAAATCTGAGGCTTTCCTTCCAATTTCAAGCTGCAAAGCACTTGCTGAATTGCAGGGAAAGTCCGGGAGGCATTTGCTGTGCTGGCACACTTTCTCCTTCCTAGACAGAGTGGAAAAGCTTTTCCCTGCCGTGTAGGCGACAAGAGACGCATTAGACGGGCATCCGGAGCTGTCCGAAGGTAAGCGCCTGTTCCCGGCCTCTTTCGGCACAAGCCCCCGCTCCGGAGCGCACCGCGGCCGGCCGGAGGCTCTCTGCCGGCGAAGGTGCCGCTTCTCCGGCAAGGAAGCCTCAGCCGCTTCTCCTGCACACGGAGAGCGTGCTAGCTGCTGAAACGTGAAGAAAGAAGCTGCAGAACACTGGCACTGAGCCTGCAGCTTTCCAGCGGAGAGAAAAAGCTACTTGAACACTCTGCAAGCCTTTCCACTCCCAAAAACATGCACATGGAAGGAGCTGCTGCAAAAGCGATGCTGTGCTCGCTGCTGCTCCTCCTGAAGCTCTGGCTGCTAAATCTGAGGCTTTCCTTCCAATTTCAAGCTGCAAAGCACTTGCTGAATTGCAGGGAAAGTCCGGGAGGCATTTGCTGTGCTGGCACACTTTCTCCTTCCTAGACAGAGTGGAAAAGCTTTTCCCTGCCGTGTAGGCGACAAGAGACGCATTAGAGGGGCATCCGGAGCTGTCCGAAGGTAAGCGCCTGTTCCCGGCCTCTTTCGGCACAAGCCCCCGCTCCGGAGCGCACCGCGGCCGGCCGGAGGCTCTCTGCCGGCGAAGGTGCCGCTTCTCCGGCAAGGAAGCCTCAGCCGCTTCTCCTGCACACGGAGAGCGTGCTAGCTGCTGAAACGTGAAGAAAGAAGCTGCAGAACACTGGCACTGAGCCTGCAGCTTTCCAGCGGAGAGAAAAAGCTACTTGAACACTCTGCAAGCCTTTCCACTCCCAAAAACATGCACATGGAAGGAGCTGCTGCAAAAGCGATGCTGTGCTCGCTGCTGCTCCTCCTGAAGCTCTGGCTGCTAAATCTGAAGCTTTCCTTCCAATTTCAAGCTGCAAAGCACTTGCTGAATTGCAGGGAAAGTCCGGGAGGCATTTGCTGTGCTGGCACACTTTCTCCTTCCTAGACAGAGTGGAAAAGCTTTTCCCTGCCGTGTAGGCGACAAGAGACGCATTAGAGGGGCATCCGGAGCTGTCCGAAGGTAAGCGCCTGTTCCCGGCCTCTTTCGGCACAAGCCCCCGCTCCGGAGCGCACCGCGGCCGGCCGGAGGCTCTCTGCCGGCGAAGGTGCCGCTTCTCCGGCAAGGAAGCCTCAGCCGCTTCTCCTGCACACGGAGAGCGTGCTAGCTGCTGAAACGTGAAGAAAGAAGCTGCAGAACACTGGCACTGAGCCTGCAGCTTTCCAGCGGAGAGAAAAAGCTACTTGAACACTCTGCAAGCCTTTCCACTCCCAAAAACATGCACATGGAAGGAGCTGCTGCAAAAGCGATGCTGTGCTCGCTGCTGCTCCTCCTGAAGCTCTGGCTGCTAAATCTGAGGCTTTCCTTCTAATTTCAAGCTGCAAAGCACTTGCTGAATTGCAGGGAAAGTCCGGGAGGCATTTGCTGTGCTGGCACACTTTCTCCTTCCTAGACAGAGTGGAAAAGCTTTTCCCTGCCGTGTAGGCGACAAGAGACGCATTAGAGGGGCATCCGGAGCTGTCCGAAGGTAAGCGCCTGTTCCCGGCCTCTTTCGGCACAAGCCCCCGCTCCGGAGCGCACCGCGGCCGGCCGGAGGCTCTCTGCCGGCGAAGGTGCCGCTTCTCCGGCAAGGAAGCCTCAGCCGCTTCTCCTGCACACGGAGAGCGTGCTAGCTGCTGAAACGTGAAGAAAGAAGCTGCAGAACACTGGCACTGAGCCTGCAGCTTTCCAGCGGAGAGAAAAAGCTACTTGAACACTCTGCAAGCCTTTCCACTCCCAAAAACATGCACATGGAAGGAGCTGCTGCAAAAGCGATGCTGTGCTCGCTGCTGCTCCTCCTGAAGCTCTGGCTGCTAAATCTGAGGCTTTCCTTCCAATTTCAAGCTGCAAAGCACTTGCTGAATTGCAGGGAAAGTCCGGGGGGCATTTGCTGTGCTGGCACACTTTCTCCTTCCTAGACAGAGTGGAAAAGCTTTTCCCTGCCGTGTAGGCGACAAGAGACGCATTAGACGGGCATCCGGAGCTGTCCGAAGGTAAGCGCCTGTTCCCGGCCTCTTTCGGCACAAGCCCCCGCTCCGGAGCGCACCGCGGCCGGCCGGAGGCTCTCTGCCGGCGAAGGTGCCGCTTCTCCGGCAAGGAAGCCTCAGCCGCTTCTCCTGCACACGGAGAGCGTGCTAGCTGCTGAAACGTGAAGAAAGAAGCTGCAGAACACTGGCACTGAGCCTGCAGCTTTCCAGCGGAGAGAAAAAGCTACTTGAACACTCTGCAAGCCTTTCCACTCCCAAAAACATGCACATGGAAGGAGCTGCTGCAAAAGCGATGCTGTGCTCGCTGCTGCTCCTCCTGAAGCTCTGGCTGCTAAATCTGAGGCTTTCCTTCCAATTTCAAGCTGCAAAGCACTTGCTGAATTGCAGGGAAAGTCCGGGAGGCATTTGCTGTGCTGGCACACTTTCTCCTTCCTAGACAGAGTGGAAAAGCTTTTCCCTGCCGTGTAGGCGACAAGAGACGCATTAGAGGGGCATCCGGAGCTGTCCGAAGGTAAGCGCCTGTTCCCGGCCTCTTTCGGCACAAGCCCCCGCTCCGGAGCGCACCGCGGCCGGCCGGAGGCTCTCTGCCGGCGAAGGTGCCGCTTCTCCGGCAAGGAAGCCTCAGCCGCTTCTCCTGCACACGGAGAGCGTGCTAGCTGCTGAAACGTGAAGAAAGAAGCTGCAGAACACTGGCACTGAGCCTGCAGCTTTCCAGCGGAGAGAAAAAGCTACTTGAACACTCTGCAAGCCTTTCCACTCCCAAAAACATGCACATGGAAGGAGCTGCTGCAAAAGCGATGCTGTGCTCGCTGCTGCTCCTCCTGAAGCTCTGGCTGCTAAATCTGAGGCTTTCCTTCCAATTTCAAGCTGCAAAGCACTTGCTGAATTGCAGGGAAAGTCCGGGGGGCATTTGCTGTGCTGGCACACTTTCTCCTTCCTAGACAGAGTGGAAAAGCTTTTCCCTGCCGTGTAGGCGACAAGAGACGCATTAGAGGGGCATCCGGAGCTGTCCGAAGGTAAGCGCCTGTTCCCGGCCTCTTTCGGCACAAGCCCCCGCTCCGGAGCGCACCGCGGCCGGCCGGAGGCTCTCTGCCGGCGAAGGTGCCGCTTCTCCGGCAAGGAAGCCTCAGCCGCTTCTCCTGCACACGGAGAGCGTGCTAGCTGCTGAAACGTGAAGAAAGAAGCTGCAGAACACTGGCACTGAGCCTGCAGCTTTCCAGCGGAGAGAAAAAGCTACTTGAACACTCTGCAAGCCTTTCCACTCCCAAAAACATGCACATGGAAGGAGCTGCTGCAAAAGCGATGCTGTGCTCGCTGCTGCTCCTCCTGAAGCTCTGGCTGCTAAATCTGAGGCTTTCCTTCCAATTTCAAGCTGCAAAGCACTTGCTGAATTGCAGGGAAAGTCCGGGAGGCATTTGCTGTGCTGGCACACTTTCTCCTTCCTAGACAGAGTGGAAAAGCTTTTCCCTGCCGTGTAGGCGACAAGAGACGCATTAGAGGGGCATCCGGAGCTGTCCGAAGGTAAGCGCCTGTTCCCGGCCTCTTTCGGCACAAGCCCCCGCTCCGGAGCGCACCGCGGCCGGCCGGAGGCTCTCTGCCGGCGAAGGTGCCGCTTCTCCGGCAAGGAAGCCTCAGCCGCTTCTCCTGCACACGGAGAGCGTGCTAGCTGCTGAAACGTGAAGAAAGAAGCTGCAGAACACTGGCACTGAGCCTGCAGCTTTCCAGCGGAGAGAAAAAGCTACTTGAACACTCTGCAAGCCTTTCCACTCCCAAAAACATGCACATGGAAGGAGCTGCTGCAAAAGCGATGCTGTGCTCGCTGCTGCTCCTCCTGAAGCTCTGGCTGCTAAATCTGAAGCTTTCCTTCCAATTTCAAGCTGCAAAGCACTTGCTGAATTGCAGGGAAAGTCCGGGGGGCATTTGCTGTGCTGGCACACTTTCTCCTTCCTAGACAGAGTGGAAAAGCTTTTCCCTGCCGTGTAGGCGACAAGAGACGCATTAGAGGGGCATCCGGAGCTGTCCGAAGGTAAGCGCCTGTTCCCGGCCTCTTTCGGCACAAGCCCCCGCTCCGGAGCGCACCGCGGCCGGCCGGAGGCTCTCTGCCGGCGAAGGTGCCGCTTCTCCGGCAAGGAAGCCTCAGCCGCTTCTCCTGCACACGGAGAGCGTGCTAGCTGCTGAAACGTGAAGAAAGAAGCTGCAGAACACTGGCACTGAGCCTGCAGCTTTCCAGCGGAGAGAAAAAGCTACTTGAACACTCTGCAAGCCTTTCCACTCCCAAAAACATGCACATGGAAGGAGCTGCTGCAAAAGCGATGCTGTGCTCGCTGCTGCTCCTCCTGAAGCTCTGGCTGCTAAATCTGAGGCTTTCCTTCTAATTTCAAGCTGCAAAGCACTTGCTGAATTGCAGGGAAAGTCCGGGAGGCATTTGCTGTGCTGGCACACTTTCTCCTTCCTAGACAGAGTGGAAAAGCTTTTCCCTGCCGTGTAGGCGACAAGAGACGCATTAGAGGGGCATCCGGAGCTGTCCGAAGGTAAGCGCCTGTTCCCGGCCTCTTTCGGCACAAGCCCCCGCTCCGGAGCGCACCGCGGCCGGCCGGAGGCTCTCTGCCGGCGAAGGTGCCGCTTCTCCGGCAAGGAAGCCTCAGCCGCTTCTCCTGCACACGGAGAGCGTGCTAGCTGCTGAAACGTGAAGAAAGAAGCTGCAGAACACTGGCACTGAGCCTGCAGCTTTCCAGCGGAGAGAAAAAGCTACTTGAACACTCTGCAAGCCTTTCCACTCCCAAAAACATGCACATGGAAGGAGCTGCTGCAAAAGCGATGCTGTGCTCGCTGCTGCTCCTCCTGAAGCTCTGGCTGCTAAATCTGAGGCTTTCCTTCCAATTTCAAGCTGCAAAGCACTTGCTGAATTGCAGGGAAAGTCCGGGGGGCATTTGCTGTGCTGGCACACTTTCTCCTTCCTAGACAGAGTGGAAAAGCTTTTCCCTGCCGTGTAGGCGACAAGAGACGCATTAGACGGGCATCCGGAGCTGTCCGAAGGTAAGCGCCTGTTCCCGGCCTCTTTCGGCACAAGCCCCCGCTCCGGAGCGCACCGCGGCCGGCCGGAGGCTCTCTGCCGGCGAAGGTGCCGCTTCTCCGGCAAGGAAGCCTCAGCCGCTTCTCCTGCACACGGAGAGCGTGCTAGCTGCTGAAACGTGAAGAAAGAAGCTGCAGAACACTGGCACTGAGCCTGCAGCTTTCCAGCGGAGAGAAAAAGCTACTTGAACACTCTGCAAGCCTTTCCACTCCCAAAAACATGCACATGGAAGGAGCTGCTGCAAAAGCGATGCTGTGCTCGCTGCTGCTCCTCCTGAAGCTCTGGCTGCTAAATCTGAGGCTTTCCTTCCAATTTCAAGCTGCAAAGCACTTGCTGAATTGCAGGGAAAGTCCGGGGGGCATTTGCTGTGCTGGCACACTTTCTCCTTCCTAGACAGAGTGGAAAAGCTTTTCCCTGCCGTGTAGGCGACAAGAGACGCATTAGAGGGGCATCCGGAGCTGTCCGAAGGTAAGCGCCTGTTCCCGGCCTCTTTCGGCACAAGCCCCCGCTCCGGAGCGCACCGCGGCCGGCCGGAGGCTCTCTGCCGGCGAAGGTGCCGCTTCTCCGGCAAGGAAGCCTCAGCCGCTTCTCCTGCACACGGAGAGCGTGCTAGCTGCTGAAACGTGAAGAAAGAAGCTGCAGAACACTGGCACTGAGCCTGCAGCTTTCCAGCGGAGAGAAAAAGCTACTTGAACACTCTGCAAGCCTTTCCACTCCCAAAAACATGCACATGGAAGGAGCTGCTGCAAAAGCGATGCTGTGCTCGCTGCTGCTCCTCCTGAAGCTCTGGCTGCTAAATCTGAGGCTTTCCTTCCAATTTCAAGCTGCAAAGCACTTGCTGAATTGCAGGGAAAGTCCGGGGGGCATTTGCTGTGCTGGCACACTTTCTCCTTCCTAGACAGAGTGGAAAAGCTTTTCCCTGCCGTGTAGGCGACAAGAGACGCATTAGACGGGCATCCGGAGCTGTCCGAAGGTAAGCGCCTGTTCCCGGCCTCTTTCGGCACAAGCCCCCGCTCCGGAGCGCACCGCGGCCGGCCGGAGGCTCTCTGCCGGCGAAGGTGCCGCTTCTCCGGCAAGGAAGCCTCAGCCGCTTCTCCTGCACACGGAGAGCGTGCTAGCTGCTGAAACGTGAAGAAAGAAGCTGCAGAACACTGGCACTGAGCCTGCAGCTTTCCAGCGGAGAGAAAAAGCTACTTGAACACTCTGCAAGCCTTTCCACTCCCAAAAACATGCACATGGAAGGAGCTGCTGCAAAAGCGATGCTGTGCTCGCTGCTGCTCCTCCTGAAGCTCTGGCTGCTAAATCTGAGGCTTTCCTTCCAATTTCAAGCTGCAAAGCACTTGCTGAATTGCAGGGAAAGTCCGGGGGGCATTTGCTGTGCTGGCACACTTTCTCCTTCCTAGACAGAGTGGAAAAGCTTTTCCCTGCCGTGTAGGCGACAAGAGACGCATTAGAGGGGCATCCGGAGCTGTCCGAAGGTAAGCGCCTGTTCCCGGCCTCTTTCGGCACAAGCCCCCGCTCCGGAGCGCACCGCGGCCGGCCGGAGGCTCTCTGCCGGCGAAGGTGCCGCTTCTCCGGCAAGGAAGCCTCAGCCGCTTCTCCTGCACACGGAGAGCGTGCTAGCTGCTGAAACGTGAAGAAAGAAGCTGCAGAACACTGGCACTGAGCCTGCAGCTTTCCAGCGGAGAGAAAAAGCTACTTGAACACTCTGCAAGCCTTTCCACTCCCAAAAACATGCACATGGAAGGAGCTGCTGCAAAAGCGATGCTGTGCTCGCTGCTGCTCCTCCTGAAGCTCTGGCTGCTAAATCTGAGGCTTTCCTTCTAATTTCAAGCTGCAAAGCACTTGCTGAATTGCAGGGAAAGTCCGGGAGGCATTTGCTGTGCTGGCACACTTTCTCCTTCCTAGACAGAGTGGAAAAGCTTTTCCCTGCCGTGTAGGCGACAAGAGACGCATTAGAGGGGCATCCGGAGCTGTCCGAAGGTAAGCGCCTGTTCCCGGCCTCTTTCGGCACAAGCCCCCGCTCCGGAGCGCACCGCGGCCGGCCGGAGGCTCTCTGCCGGCGAAGGTGCCGCTTCTCCGGCAAGGAAGCCTCAGCCGCTTCTCCTGCACACGGAGAGCGTGCTAGCTGCTGAAACGTGAAGAAAGAAGCTGCAGAACACTGGCACTGAGCCTGCAGCTTTCCAGCGGAGAGAAAAAGCTACTTGAACACTCTGCAAGCCTTTCCACTCCCAAAAACATGCACATGGAAGGAGCTGCTGCAAAAGCGATGCTGTGCTCGCTGCTGCTCCTCCTGAAGCTCTGGCTGCTAAATCTGAGGCTTTCCTTCCAATTTCAAGCTGCAAAGCACTTGCTGAATTGCAGGGAAAGTCCGGGGGGCATTTGCTGTGCTGGCACACTTTCTCCTTCCTAGACAGAGTGGAAAAGCTTTTCCCTGCCGTGTAGGCGACAAGAGACGCATTAGACGGGCATCCGGAGCTGTCCGAAGGTAAGCGCCTGTTCCCGGCCTCTTTCGGCACAAGCCCCCGCTCCGGAGCGCACCGCGGCCGGCCGGAGGCTCTCTGCCGGCGAAGGTGCCGCTTCTCCGGCAAGGAAGCCTCAGCCGCTTCTCCTGCACACGGAGAGCGTGCTAGCTGCTGAAACGTGAAGAAAGAAGCTGCAGAACACTGGCACTGAGCCTGCAGCTTTCCAGCGGAGAGAAAAAGCTACTTGAACACTCTGCAAGCCTTTCCACTCCCAAAAACATGCACATGGAAGGAGCTGCTGCAAAAGCGATGCTGTGCTCGCTGCTGCTCCTCCTGAAGCTCTGGCTGCTAAATCTGAGGCTTTCCTTCCAATTTCAAGCTGCAAAGCACTTGCTGAATTGCAGGGAAAGTCCGGGGGGCATTTGCTGTGCTGGCACACTTTCTCCTTCCTAGACAGAGTGGAAAAGCTTTTCCCTGCCGTGTAGGCGACAAGAGACGCATTAGAGGGGCATCCGGAGCTGTCCGAAGGTAAGCGCCTGTTCCCGGCCTCTTTCGGCACAAGCCCCCGCTCCGGAGCGCACCGCGGCCGGCCGGAGGCTCTCTGCCGGCGAAGGTGCCGCTTCTCCGGCAAGGAAGCCTCAGCCGCTTCTCCTGCACACGGAGAGCGTGCTAGCTGCTGAAACGTGAAGAAAGAAGCTGCAGAACACTGGCACTGAGCCTGCAGCTTTCCAGCGGAGAGAAAAAGCTACTTGAACACTCTGCAAGCCTTTCCACTCCCAAAAACATGCACATGGAAGGAGCTGCTGCAAAAGCGATGCTGTGCTCGCTGCTGCTCCTCCTGAAGCTCTGGCTGCTAAATCTGAGGCTTTCCTTCCAATTTCAAGCTGCAAAGCACTTGCTGAATTGCAGGGAAAGTCCGGGAGGCATTTGCTGTGCTGGCACACTTTCTCCTTCCTAGACAGAGTGGAAAAGCTTTTCCCTGCCGTGTAGGCGACAAGAGACGCATTAGAGGGGCATCCGGAGCTGTCCGAAGGTAAGCGCCTGTTCCCGGCCTCTTTCGGCACAAGCCCCCGCTCCGGAGCGCACCGCGGCCGGCCGGAGGCTCTCTGCCGGCGAAGGTGCCGCTTCTCCGGCAAGGAAGCCTCAGCCGCTTCTCCTGCACACGGAGAGCGTGCTAGCTGCTGAAACGTGAAGAAAGAAGCTGCAGAACACTGGCACTGAGCCTGCAGCTTTCCAGCGGAGAGAAAAAGCTACTTGAACACTCTGCAAGCCTTTCCACTCCCAAAAACATGCACATGGAAGGAGCTGCTGCAAAAGCGATGCTGTGCTCGCTGCTGCTCCTCCTGAAGCTCTGGCTGCTAAATCTGAGGCTTTCCTTCCAATTTCAAGCTGCAAAGCACTTGCTGAATTGCAGGGAAAGTCCGGGGGCATTTGCTGTGCTGGCACACTTTCTCCTTCCTAGACAGAGTGGAAAAGCTTTTCCCTGCCGTGTAGGCGACAAGAGACGCATTAGAGGGGCATCCGGAGCTGTCCGAAGGTAAGCGCCTGTTCCCGGCCTCTTTCGGCACAAGCCCCCGCTCCGGAGCGCACCGCGGCCGGCCGGAGGCTCTCTGCCGGCGAAGGTGCCGCTTCTCCGGCAAGGAAGCCTCAGCCGCTTCTCCTGCACACGGAGAGCGTGCTAGCTGCTGAAACGTGAAGAAAGAAGCTGCAGAACACTGGCACTGAGCCTGCAGCTTTCCAGCGGAGAGAAAAAGCTACTTGAACACTCTGCAAGCCTTTCCACTCCCAAAAACATGCACATGGAAGGAGCTGCTGCAAAAGCGATGCTGTGCTCGCTGCTGCTCCTCCTGAAGCTCTGGCTGCTAAATCTGAAGCTTTCCTTCCAATTTCAAGCTGCAAAGCACTTGCTGAATTGCAGGGAAAGTCCGGGGGGCATTTGCTGTGCTGGCACACTTTCTCCTTCCTAGACAGAGTGGAAAAGCTTTTCCCTGCCGTGTAGGCGACAAGAGACGCATTAGAGGGGCATCCGGAGCTGTCCGAAGGTAAGCGCCTGTTCCCGGCCTCTTTCGGCACAAGCCCCCGCTCCGGAGCGCACCGCGGCCGGCCGGAGGCTCTCTGCCGGCGAAGGTGCCGCTTCTCCGGCAAGGAAGCCTCAGCCGCTTCTCCTGCACACGGAGAGCGTGCTAGCTGCTGAAACGTGAAGAAAGAAGCTGCAGAACACTGGCACTGAGCCTGCAGCTTTCCAGCGGAGAGAAAAAGCTACTTGAACACTCTGCAAGCCTTTCCACTCCCAAAAACATGCACATGGAAGGAGCTGCTGCAAAAGCGATGCTGTGCTCGCTGCTGCTCCTCCTGAAGCTCTGGCTGCTAAATCTGAGGCTTTCCTTCTAATTTCAAGCTGCAAAGCACTTGCTGAATTGCAGGGAAAGTCCGGGAGGCATTTGCTGTGCTGGCACACTTTCTCCTTCCTAGACAGAGTGGAAAAGCTTTTCCCTGCCGTGTAGGCGACAAGAGACGCATTAGACGGGCATCCGGAGCTGTCCGAAGGTAAGCGCCTGTTCCCGGCCTCTTTCGGCACAAGCCCCCGCTCCGGAGCGCACCGCGGCCGGCCGGAGGCTCTCTGCCGGCGAAGGTGCCGCTTCTCCGGCAAGGAAGCCTCAGCCGCTTCTCCTGCACACGGAGAGCGTGCTAGCTGCTGAAACGTGAAGAAAGAAGCTGCAGAACACTGGCACTGAGCCTGCAGCTTTCAGCGGAGAGAAAAAGCTACTTGAACACTCTGCAAGCCTTTCCACTCCCAAAAACATGCACATGGAAGGAGCTGCTGCAAAAGCGATGCTGTGCTCGCTGCTGCTCCTCCTGAAGCTCTGGCTGCTAAATCTGAGGCTTTCCTTCCAATTTCAAGCTGCAAAGCACTTGCTGAATTGCAGGGAAAGTCCGGGGGGCATTTGCTGTGCTGGCACACTTTCTCCTTCCTAGACAGAGTGGAAAAGCTTTTCCCTGCCGTGTAGGCGACAAGAGACGCATTAGACGGGCATCCGGAGCTGTCCGAAGGTAAGCGCCTGTTCCCGGCCTCTTTCGGCACAAGCCCCCGCTCCGGAGCGCACCGCGGCCGGCCGGAGGCTCTCTGCCGGCGAAGGTGCCGCTTCTCCGGCAAGGAAGCCTCAGCCGCTTCTCCTGCACACGGAGAGCGTGCTAGCTGCTGAAACGTGAAGAAAGAAGCTGCAGAACACTGGCACTGAGCGTGCAGCTTTCCAGCGGAGAGAAAAAGCTACTTGAACACTCTGCAAGCCTTTCCACTCCCAAAAACATGCACATGGAAGGAGCTGCTGCAAAAGCGATGCTGTGCTCGCTGCTGCTCCTCCTGAAGCTCTGGCTGCTAAATCTGAGGCTTTCCTTCCAATTTCAAGCTGCAAAGCACTTGCTGAATTGCAGGGAAAGTCCGGGGGCATTTGCTGTGCTGGCACACTTTCTCCTTCCTAGACAGAGTGGAAAAGCTTTTCCCTGCCGTGTAGGCGACAAGAGACGCATTAGAGGGGCATCCGGAGCTGTCCGAAGGTAAGCGCCTGTTCCCGGCCTCTTTCGGCACAAGCCCCCGCTCCGGAGCGCACCGCGGCCGGCCGGAGGCTCTCTGCCGGCGAAGGTGCCGCTTCTCCGGCAAGGAAGCCTCAGCCGCTTCTCCTGCACACGGAGAGCGTGCTAGCTGCTGAAACGTGAAGAAAGAAGCTGCAGAACACTGGCACTGAGCCTGCAGCTTTCCAGCGGAGAGAAAAAGCTACTTGAACACTCTGCAAGCCTTTCCACTCCCAAAAACATGCACATGGAAGGAGCTGCTGCAAAAGCGATGCTGTGCTCGCTGCTGCTCCTCCTGAAGCTCTGGCTGCTAAATCTGAGGCTTTCCTTCCAATTTCAAGCTGCAAAGCACTTGCTGAATTGCAGGGAAAGTCCGGGAGGCATTTGCTGTGCTGGCACACTTTCTCCTTCCTAGACAGAGTGGAAAAGCTTTTCCCTGCCGTGTAGGCGACAAGAGACGCATTAGACGGGCATCCGGAGCTGTCCGAAGGTAAGCGCCTGTTGCCGGCCTCTTTCGGCACAAGCCCCCGCTCCGGAGCGCACCGCGGCCGGCCGGAGGCTCTCTGCCGGCGAAGGTGCCGCTTCTCCGGCAAGGAAGCCTCAGCCGCTTCTCCTGCACACGGAGAGCGTGCTAGCTGCTGAAACGTGAAGAAAGAAGCTGCAGAACACTGGCACTGAGCCTGCAGCTTTCCAGCGGAGAGAAAAAGCTACTTGAACACTCTGCAAGCCTTTCCACTCCCAAAAACATGCACATGGAAGGAGCTGCTGCAAAAGCGATGCTGTGCTCGCTGCTGCTCCTCCTGAAGCTCTGGCTGCTAAATCTGAGGCTTTCCTTCCAATTTCAAGCTGCAAAGCACTTGCTGAATTGCAGGGAAAGTCCGGGGGGCATTTGCTGTGCTGGCACACTTTCTCCTTCCTAGACAGAGTGGAAAAGCTTTTCCCTGCCGTGTAGGCGACAAGAGACGCATTAGAGGGGCATCCGGAGCTGTCCGAAGGTAAGCGCCTGTTCCCGGCCTCTTTCGGCACAAGCCCCCGCTCCGGAGCGCACCGCGGCCGGCCGGAGGCTCTCTGCCGGCGAAGGTGCCGCTTCTCCGGCAAGGAAGCCTCAGCCGCTTCTCCTGCACACGGAGAGCGTGCTAGCTGCTGAAACGTGAAGAAAGAAGCTGCAGAACACTGGCACTGAGCCTGCAGCTTTCCAGCGGAGAGAAAAAGCTACTTGAACACTCTGCAAGCCTTTCCACTCCCAAAAACATGCACATGGAAGGAGCTGCTGCAAAAGCGATGCTGTGCTCGCTGCTGCTCCTCCTGAAGCTCTGGCTGCTAAATCTGAGGCTTTCCTTCCAATTTCAAGCTGCAAAGCACTTGCTGAATTGCAGGGAAAGTCCGGGGGGCATTTGCTGTGCTGGCACACTTTCTCCTTCCTAGACAGAGTGGAAAAGCTTTTCCCTGCCGTGTAGGCGACAAGAGACGCATTAGACGGGCATCCGGAGCTGTCCGAAGGTAAGCGCCTGTTCCCGGCCTCTTTCGGCACAAGCCCCCGCTCCGGAGCGCACCGCGGCCGGCCGGAGGCTCTCTGCCGGCGAAGGTGCCGCTTCTCCGGCAAGGAAGCCTCAGCCGCTTCTCCTGCACACGGAGAGCGTGCTAGCTGCTGAAACGTGAAGAAAGAAGCTGCAGAACACTGGCACTGAGCCTGCAGCTTTCCAGCGGAGAGAAAAAGCTACTTGAACACTCTGCAAGCCTTTCCACTCCCAAAAACATGCACATGGAAGGAGCTGCTGCAAAAGCGATGCTGTGCTCGCTGCTGCTCCTCCTGAAGCTCTGGCTGCTAAATCTGAGGCTTTCCTTCCAATTTCAAGCTGCAAAGCACTTGCTGAATTGCAGGGAAAGTCCGGGGGGCATTTGCTGTGCTGGCACACTTTCTCCTTCCTAGACAGAGTGGAAAAGCTTTTCCCTGCCGTGTAGGCGACAAGAGACGCATTAGAGGGGCATCCGGAGCTGTCCGAAGGTAAGCGCCTGTTCCCGGCCTCTTTCGGCACAAGCCCCCGCTCCGGAGCGCACCGCGGCCGGCCGGAGGCTCTCTGCCGGCGAAGGTGCCGCTTCTCCGGCAAGGAAGCCTCAGCCGCTTCTCCTGCACACGGAGAGCGTGCTAGCTGCTGAAACGTGAAGAAAGAAGCTGCAGAACACTGGCACTGAGCCTGCAGCTTTCCAGCGGAGAGAAAAAGCTACTTGAACACTCTGCAAGCCTTTCCACTCCCAAAAACATGCACATGGAAGGAGCTGCTGCAAAAGCGATGCTGTGCTCGCTGCTGCTCCTCCTGAAGCTCTGGCTGCTAAATCTGAGGCTTTCCTTCCAATTTCAAGCTGCAAAGCACTTGCTGAATTGCAGGGAAAGTCCGGGAGGCATTTGCTGTGCTGGCACACTTTCTCCTTCCTAGACAGAGTGGAAAAGCTTTTCCCTGCCGTGTAGGCGACAAGAGACGCATTAGAGGGGCATCCGGAGCTGTCCGAAGGTAAGCGCCTGTTCCCGGCCTCTTTCGGCACAAGCCCCCGCTCCGGAGCGCACCGCGGCCGGCCGGAGGCTCTCTGCCGGCGAAGGTGCCGCTTCTCCGGCAAGGAAGCCTCAGCCGCTTCTCCTGCACACGGAGAGCGTGCTAGCTGCTGAAACGTGAAGAAAGAAGCTGCAGAACACTGGCACTGAGCCTGCAGCTTTCCAGCGGAGAGAAAAAGCTACTTGAACACTCTGCAAGCCTTTCCACTCCCAAAAACATGCACATGGAAGGAGCTGCTGCAAAAGCGATGCTGTGCTCGCTGCTGCTCCTCCTGAAGCTCTGGCTGCTAAATCTGAGGCTTTCCTTCCAATTTCAAGCTGCAAAGCACTTGCTGAATTGCAGGGAAAGTCCGGGGGGCATTTGCTGTGCTGGCACACTTTCTCCTTCCTAGACAGAGTGGAAAAGCTTTTCCCTGCCGTGTAGGCGACAAGAGACGCATTAGAGGGGCATCCGGAGCTGTCCGAAGGGTAAGCGCCTGTTCCCGGCCTCTTTCGGCACAAGCCCCCGCTCCGGAGCGCACCGCGGCCGGCCGGAGGCTCTCTGCCGGCGAAGGTGCCGCTTCTCCGGCAAGGAAAGCCTCAGCCGCTTCTCCTGCACACGGAGAGCGTGCTAGCTGCTGAAACGTGAAGAAAGAAGCTGCAGAACACTGGCACTGAGCCTGCAGCTTTCCAGCGGAGAGAAAAAGCTACTTGAACACTCTGCAAGCCTTTCCACTCCCAAAAACATGCACATGGAAGGAGCTGCTGCAAAAGCGATGCTGTGCTCGCTGCTGCTCCTCCTGAAGCTCTGGCTGCTAAATCTGAGGCTTTCCTTCTAATTTCAAGCTGCAAAGCACTTGCTGAATTGCAGGGAAAGTCCGGGAGGCATTTGCTGTGCTGGCACACTTTCTCCTTCCTAGACAGAGTGGAAAAGCTTTTCCCTGCCGTGTAGGCGACAAGAGACGCATTAGACGGGCATCCGGAGCTGTCCGAAGGTAAGCGCCTGTTCCCGGCCTCTTTCGGCACAAGCCCCCGCTCCGGAGCGCACCGCGGCCGGCCGGAGGCTCTCTGCCGGCGAAGGTGCCGCTTCTCCGGCAAGGAAGCCTCAGCCGCTTCTCCTGCACACGGAGAGCGTGCTAGCTGCTGAAACGTGAAGAAAGAAGCTGCAGAACACTGGCACTGAGCCTGCAGCTTTCCAGCGGAGAGAAAAAGCTACTTGAACACTCTGCAAGCCTTTCCACTCCCAAAAACATGCACATGGAAGGAGCTGCTGCAAAAGCGATGCTGTGCTCGCTGCTGCTCCTCCTGAAGCTCTGGCTGCTAAATCTGAGGCTTTCCTTCCAATTTCAAGCTGCAAAGCACTTGCTGAATTGCAGGGAAAGTCCGGGGGGCATTTGCTGTGCTGGCACACTTTCTCCTTCCTAGACAGAGTGGAAAAGCTTTTCCCTGCCGTGTAGGCGACAAGAGACGCATTAGACGGGCATCCGGAGCTGTCCGAAGGTAAGCGCCTGTTCCCGGCCTCTTTCGGCACAAGCCCCCGCTCCGGAGCGCACCGCGGCCGGCCGGAGGCTCTCTGCCGGCGAAGGTGCCGCTTCTCCGGCAAGGAAGCCTCAGCCGCTTCTCCTGCACACGGAGAGCGTGCTAGCTGCTGAAACGTGAAGAAAGAAGCTGCAGAACACTGGCACTGAGCGTGCAGCTTTCCAGCGGAGAGAAAAAGCTACTTGAACACTCTGCAAGCCTTTCCACTCCCAAAAACATGCACATGGAAGGAGCTGCTGCAAAAGCGATGCTGTGCTCGCTGCTGCTCCTCCTGAAGCTCTGGCTGCTAAATCTGAGGCTTTCCTTCCAATTTCAAGCTGCAAAGCACTTGCTGAATTGCAGGGAAAGTCCGGGGGGCATTTGCTGTGCTGGCACACTTTCTCCTTCCTAGACAGAGTGGAAAAGCTTTTCCCTGCCGTGTAGGCGACAAGAGACGCATTAGAGGGGCATCCGGAGCTGTCCGAAGGTAAGCGCCTGTTCCCGGCCTCTTTCGGCACAAGCCCCCGCTCCGGAGCGCACCGCGGCCGGCCGGAGGCTCTCTGCCGGCGAAGGTGCCGCTTCTCCGGCAAGGAAGCCTCAGCCGCTTCTCCTGCACACGGAGAGCGTGCTAGCTGCTGAAACGTGAAGAAAGAAGCTGCAGAACACTGGCACTGAGCCTGCAGCTTTCCAGCGGAGAGAAAAAGCTACTTGAACACTCTGCAAGCCTTTCCACTCCCAAAAACATGCACATGGAAGGAGCTGCTGCAAAAGCGATGCTGTGCTCGCTGCTGCTCCTCCTGAAGCTCTGGCTGCTAAATCTGAGGCTTTCCTTCCAATTTCAAGCTGCAAAGCACTTGCTGAATTGCAGGGAAAGTCCGGGAGGCATTTGCTGTGCTGGCACACTTTCTCCTTCCTAGACAGAGTGGAAAAGCTTTTCCCTGCCGTGTAGGCGACAAGAGACGCATTAGACGGGCATCCGGAGCTGTCCGAAGGTAAGCGCCTGTTGCCGGCCTCTTTCGGCACAAGCCCCCGCTCCGGAGCGCACCGCGGCCGGCCGGAGGCTCTCTGCCGGCGAAGGTGCCGCTTCTCCGGCAAGGAAGCCTCAGCCGCTTCTCCTGCACACGGAGAGCGTGCTAGCTGCTGAAACGTGAAGAAAGAAGCTGCAGAACACTGGCACTGAGCCTGCAGCTTTCCAGCGGAGAGAAAAAGCTACTTGAACACTCTGCAAGCCTTTCCACTCCCAAAAACATGCACATGGAAGGAGCTGCTGCAAAAGCGATGCTGTGCTCGCTGCTGCTCCTCCTGAAGCTCTGGCTGCTAAATCTGAGGCTTTCCTTCCAATTTCAAGCTGCAAAGCACTTGCTGAATTGCAGGGAAAGTCCGGGGGGCATTTGCTGTGCTGGCACACTTTCTCCTTCCTAGACAGAGTGGAAAAGCTTTTCCCTGCCGTGTAGGCGACAAGAGACGCATTAGAGGGGCATCCGGAGCTGTCCGAAGGTAAGCGCCTGTTCCCGGCCTCTTTCGGCACAAGCCCCCGCTCCGGAGCGCACCGCGGCCGGCCGGAGGCTCTCTGCCGGCGAAGGTGCCGCTTCTCCGGCAAGGAAGCCTCAGCCGCTTCTCCTGCACACGGAGAGCGTGCTAGCTGCTGAAACGTGAAGAAAGAAGCTGCAGAACACTGGCACTGAGCCTGCAGCTTTCCAGCGGAGAGAAAAAGCTACTTGAACACTCTGCAAGCCTTTCCACTCCCAAAAACATGCACATGGAAGGAGCTGCTGCAAAAGCGATGCTGTGCTCGCTGCTGCTCCTCCTGAAGCTCTGGCTGCTAAATCTGAGGCTTTCCTTCCAATTTCAAGCTGCAAAGCACTTGCTGAATTGCAGGGAAAGTCCGGGAGGCATTTGCTGTGCTGGCACACTTTCTCCTTCCTAGACAGAGTGGAAAAGCTTTTCCCTGCCGTGTAGGCGACAAGAGACGCATTAGAGGGGCATCCGGAGCTGTCCGAAGGTAAGCGCCTGTTCCCGGCCTCTTTCGGCACAAGCCCCCGCTCCGGAGCGCACCGCGGCCGGCCGGAGGCTCTCTGCCGGCGAAGGTGCCGCTTCTCCGGCAAGGAAGCCTCAGCCGCTTCTCCTGCACACGGAGAGCGTGCTAGCTGCTGAAACGTGAAGAAAGAAGCTGCAGAACACTGGCACTGAGCCTGCAGCTTTCCAGCGGAGAGAAAAAGCTACTTGAACACTCTGCAAGCCTTTCCACTCCCAAAAACATGCACATGGAAGGAGCTGCTGCAAAAGCGATGCTGTGCTCGCTGCTGCTCCTCCTGAAGCTCTGGCTGCTAAATCTGAAGCTTTCCTTCCAATTTCAAGCTGCAAAGCACTTGCTGAATTGCAGGGAAAGTCCGGGGGGCATTTGCTGTGCTGGCACACTTTCTCCTTCCTAGACAGAGTGGAAAAGCTTTTCCCTGCCGTGTAGGCGACAAGAGACGCATTAGAGGGGCATCCGGAGCTGTCCGAAGGTAAGCGCCTGTTCCCGGCCTCTTTCGGCACAAGCCCCCGCTCCGGAGCGCACCGCGGCCGGCCGGAGGCTCTCTGCCGGCGAAGGTGCCGCTTCTCCGGCAAGGAAGCCTCAGCCGCTTCTCCTGCACACGGAGAGCGTGCTAGCTGCTGAAACGTGAAGAAAGAAGCTGCAGAACACTGGCACTGAGCCTGCAGCTTTCCAGCGGAGAGAAAAAGCTACTTGAACACTCTGCAAGCCTTTCCACTCCCAAAAACATGCACATGGAAGGAGCTGCTGCAAAAGCGATGCTGTGCTCGCTGCTGCTCCTCCTGAAGCTCTGGCTGCTAAATCTGAGGCTTTCCTTCTAATTTCAAGCTGCAAAGCACTTGCTGAATTGCAGGGAAAGTCCGGGAGGCATTTGCTGTGCTGGCACACTTTCTCCTTCCTAGACAGAGTGGAAAAGCTTTTCCCTGCCGTGTAGGCGACAAGAGACGCATTAGAGGGGCATCCGGAGCTGTCCGAAGGTAAGCGCCTGTTCCCGGCCTCTTTCGGCACAAGCCCCCGCTCCGGAGCGCACCGCGGCCGGCCGGAGGCTCTCTGCCGGCGAAGGTGCCGCTTCTCCGGCAAGGAAGCCTCAGCCGCTTCTCCTGCACACGGAGAGCGTGCTAGCTGCTGAAACGTGAAGAAAGAAGCTGCAGAACACTGGCACTGAGCCTGCAGCTTTCCAGCGGAGAGAAAAAGCTACTTGAACACTCTGCAAGCCTTTCCACTCCCAAAAACATGCACATGGAAGGAGCTGCTGCAAAAGCGATGCTGTGCTCGCTGCTGCTCCTCCTGAAGCTCTGGCTGCTAAATCTGAGGCTTTCCTTCCAATTTCAAGCTGCAAAGCACTTGCTGAATTGCAGGGAAAGTCCGGGGGGCATTTGCTGTGCTGGCACACTTTCTCCTTCCTAGACAGAGTGGAAAAGCTTTTCCCTGCCGTGTAGGCGACAAGAGACGCATTAGAGGGGCATCCGGAGCTGTCCGAAGGTAAGCGCCTGTTCCCGGCCTCTTTCGGCACAAGCCCCCGCTCCGGAGCGCACCGCGGCCGGCCGGAGGCTCTCTGCCGGCGAAGGTGCCGCTTCTCCGGCAAGGAAGCCTCAGCCGCTTCTCCTGCACACGGAGAGCGTGCTAGCTGCTGAAACGTGAAGAAAGAAGCTGCAGAACACTGGCACTGAGCCTGCAGCTTTCCAGCGGAGAGAAAAAGCTACTTGAACACTCTGCAAGCCTTTCCACTCCCAAAAACATGCACATGGAAGGAGCTGCTGCAAAAGCGATGCTGTGCTCGCTGCTGCTCCTCCTGAAGCTCTGGCTGCTAAATCTGAAGCTTTCCTTCCAATTTCAAGCTGCAAAGCACTTGCTGAATTGCAGGGAAAGTCCGGGGGGCATTTGCTGTGCTGGCACACTTTCTCCTTCCTAGACAGAGTGGAAAAGCTTTTCCCTGCCGTGTAGGCGACAAGAGACGCATTAGAGGGGCATCCGGAGCTGTCCGAAGGTAAGCGCCTGTTCCCGGCCTCTTTCGGCACAAGCCCCCGCTCCGGAGCGCACCGCGGCCGGCCGGAGGCTCTCTGCCAGCGAAGGTGCCGCTTCTCCGGCAAGGAAGCCTCAGCCGCTTCTCCTGCACACGGAGAGCGTGCTAGCTGCTGAAACGTGAAGAAAGAAGCTGCAGAACACTGGCACTGAGCCTGCAGCTTTCCAGCGGAGAGAAAAAGCTACTTGAACACTCTGCAAGCCTTTCCACTCCCAAAAACATGCACATGGAAGGAGCTGCTGCAAAAGCGATGCTGTGCTCGCTGCTGCTCCTCCTGAAGCTCTGGCTGCTAAATCTGAGGCTTTCCTTCTAATTTCAAGCTGCAAAGCACTTGCTGAATTGCAGGGAAAGTCCGGGAGGCATTTGCTGTGCTGGCACACTTTCTCCTTCCTAGACAGAGTGGAAAAGCTTTTCCCTGCCGTGTAGGCGACAAGAGACGCATTAGAGGGGCATCCGGAGCTGTCCGAAGGTAAGCGCCTGTTCCCGGCCTCTTTCGGCACAAGCCCCCGCTCCGGAGCGCACCGCGGCCGGCCGGAGGCTCTCTGCCGGCGAAGGTGCCGCTTCTCCGGCAAGGAAGCCTCAGCCGCTTCTCCTGCACACGGAGAGCGTGCTAGCTGCTGAAACGTGAAGAAAGAAGCTGCAGAACACTGGCACTGAGCCTGCAGCTTTCCAGCGGAGAGAAAAAGCTACTTGAACACTCTGCAAGCCTTTCCACTCCCAAAAACATGCACATGGAAGGAGCTGCTGCAAAAGCGATGCTGTGCTCGCTGCTGCTCCTCCTGAAGCTCTGGCTGCTAAATCTGAGGCTTTCCTTCCAATTTCAAGCTGCAAAGCACTTGCTGAATTGCAGGGAAAGTCCGGGGGGCATTTGCTGTGCTGGCACACTTTCTCCTTCCTAGACAGAGTGGAAAAGCTTTTCCCTGCCGTGTAGGCGACAAGAGACGCATTAGAGGGGCATCCGGAGCTGTCCGAAGGTAAGCGCCTGTTCCCGGCCTCTTTCGGCACAAGCCCCCGCTCCGGAGCGCACCGCGGCCGGCCGGAGGCTCTCTGCCGGCGAAGGTGCCGCTTCTCCGGCAAGGAAGCCTCAGCCGCTTCTCCTGCACACGGAGAGCGTGCTAGCTGCTGAAACGTGAAGAAAGAAGCTGCAGAACACTGGCACTGAGCCTGCAGCTTTCCAGCGGAGAGAAAAAGCTACTTGAACACTCTGCAAGCCTTTCCACTCCCAAAAACATGCACATGGAAGGAGCTGCTGCAAAAGCGATGCTGTGCTCGCTGCTGCTCCTCCTGAAGCTCTGGCTGCTAAATCTGAGGCTTTCCTTCCAATTTCAAGCTGCAAAGCACTTGCTGAATTGCAGGGAAAGTCCGGGGGGCATTTGCTGTGCTGGCACACTTTCTCCTTCCTAGACAGAGTGGAAAAGCTTTTCCCTGCCGTGTAGGCGACAAGAGACGCATTAGACGGGCATCCGGAGCTGTCCGAAGGTAAGCGCCTGTTCCCGGCCTCTTTCGGCACAAGCCCCCGCTCCGGAGCGCACCGCGGCCGGCCGGAGGCTCTCTGCCGGCGAAGGTGCCGCTTCTCCGGCAAGGAAGCCTCAGCCGCTTCTCCTGCACACGGAGAGCGTGCTAGCTGCTGAAACGTGAAGAAAGAAGCTGCAGAACACTGGCACTGAGCCTGCAGCTTTCCAGCGGAGAGAAAAAGCTACTTGAACACTCTGCAAGCCTTTCCACTCCCAAAAACATGCACATGGAAGGAGCTGCTGCAAAAGCGATGCTGTGCTCGCTGCTGCTCCTCCTGAAGCTCTGGCTGCTAAATCTGAGGCTTTCCTTCCAATTTCAAGCTGCAAAGCACTTGCTGAATTGCAGGGAAAGTCCGGGAGGCATTTGCTGTGCTGGCACACTTTCTCCTTCCTAGACAGAGTGGAAAAGCTTTTCCCTGCCGTGTAGGCGACAAGAGACGCATTAGAGGGGCATCCGGAGCTGTCCGAAGGTAAGCGCCTGTTCCCGGCCTCTTTCGGCACAAGCCCCCGCTCCGGAGCGCACCGCGGCCGGCCGGAGGCTCTCTGCCGGCGAAGGTGCCGCTTCTCCGGCAAGGAAGCCTCAGCCGCTTCTCCTGCACACGGAGAGCGTGCTAGCTGCTGAAACGTGAAGAAAGAAGCTGCAGAACACTGGCACTGAGCCTGCAGCTTTCCAGCGGAGAGAAAAAGCTACTTGAACACTCTGCAAGCCTTTCCACTCCCAAAAACATGCACATGGAAGGAGCTGCTGCAAAAGCGATGCTGTGCTCGCTGCTGCTCCTCCTGAAGCTCTGGCTGCTAAATCTGAGGCTTTCCTTCCAATTTCAAGCTGCAAAGCACTTGCTGAATTGCAGGGAAAGTCCGGGGGGCATTTGCTGTGCTGGCACACTTTCTCCTTCCTAGACAGAGTGGAAAAGCTTTTCCCTGCCGTGTAGGCGACAAGAGACGCATTAGAGGGGCATCCGGAGCTGTCCGAAGGTAAGCGCCTGTTCCCGGCCTCTTTCGGCACAAGCCCCCGCTCCGGAGCGCACCGCGGCCGGCCGGAGGCTCTCTGCCGGCGAAGGTGCCGCTTCTCCGGCAAGGAAGCCTCAGCCGCTTCTCCTGCACACGGAGAGCGTGCTAGCTGCTGAAACGTGAAGAAAGAAGCTGCAGAACACTGGCACTGAGCCTGCAGCTTTCCAGCGGAGAGAAAAAGCTACTTGAACACTCTGCAAGCCTTTCCACTCCCAAAAACATGCACATGGAAGGAGCTGCTGCAAAAGCGATGCTGTGCTCGCTGCTGCTCCTCCTGAAGCTCTGGCTGCTAAATCTGAGGCTTTCCTTCCAATTTCAAGCTGCAAAGCACTTGCTGAATTGCAGGGAAAGTCCGGGAGGCATTTGCTGTGCTGGCACACTTTCTCCTTCCTAGACAGAGTGGAAAAGCTTTTCCCTGCCGTGTAGGCGACAAGAGACGCATTAGAGGGGCATCCGGAGCTGTCCGAAGGTAAGCGCCTGTTCCCGGCCTCTTTCGGCACAAGCCCCCGCTCCGGAGCGCACCGCGGCCGGCCGGAGGCTCTCTGCCGGCGAAGGTGCCGCTTCTCCGGCAAGGAAGCCTCAGCCGCTTCTCCTGCACACGGAGAGCGTGCTAGCTGCTGAAACGTGAAGAAAGAAGCTGCAGAACACTGGCACTGAGCCTGCAGCTTTCCAGCGGAGAGAAAAAGCTACTTGAACACTCTGCAAGCCTTTCCACTCCCAAAAACATGCACATGGAAGGAGCTGCTGCAAAAGCGATGCTGTGCTCGCTGCTGCTCCTCCTGAAGCTCTGGCTGCTAAATCTGAGGCTTTCCTTCCAATTTCAAGCTGCAAAGCACTTGCTGAATTGCAGGGAAAGTCCGGGAGGCATTTGCTGTGCTGGCACACTTTCTCCTTCCTAGACAGAGTGGAAAAGCTTTTCCCTGCCGTGTAGGCGACAAGAGACGCATTAGAGGGGCATCCGGAGCTGTCCGAAGGTAAGCGCCTGTTCCCGGCCTCTTTCGGCACAAGCCCCCGCTCCGGAGCGCACCGCGGCCGGCCGGAGGCTCTCTGCCGGCGAAGGTGCCGCTTCTCCGGCAAGGAAGCCTCAGCCGCTTCTCCTGCACACGGAGAGCGTGCTAGCTGCTGAAACGTGAAGAAAGAAGCTGCAGAACACTGGCACTGAGCCTGCAGCTTTCCAGCGGAGAGAAAAAGCTACTTGAACACTCTGCAAGCCTTTCCACTCCCAAAAACATGCACATGGAAGGAGCTGCTGCAAAAGCGATGCTGTGCTCGCTGCTGCTCCTCCTGAAGCTCTGGCTGCTAAATCTGAAGCTTTCCTTCCAATTTCAAGCTGCAAAGCACTTGCTGAATTGCAGGGAAAGTCCGGGAGGCATTTGCTGTGCTGGCACACTTTCTCCTTCCTAGACAGAGTGGAAAAGCTTTTCCCTGCCGTGTAGGCGACAAGAGACGCATTAGAGGGGCATCCGGAGCTGTCCGAAGGTAAGCGCCTGTTCCCGGCCTCTTTCGGCACAAGCCCCCGCTCCGGAGCGCACCGCGGCCGGCCGGAGGCTCTCTGCCGGCGAAGGTGCCGCTTCTCCGGCAAGGAAGCCTCAGCCGCTTCTCCTGCACACGGAGAGCGTGCTAGCTGCTGAAACGTGAAGAAAGAAGCTGCAGAACACTGGCACTGAGCCTGCAGCTTTCCAGCGGAGAGAAAAAGCTACTTGAACACTCTGCAAGCCTTTCCACTCCCAAAAACATGCACATGGAAGGAGCTGCTGCAAAAGCGATGCTGTGCTCGCTGCTGCTCCTCCTGAAGCTCTGGCTGCTAAATCTGAGGCTTTCCTTCTAATTTCAAGCTGCAAAGCACTTGCTGAATTGCAGGGAAAGTCCGGGAGGCATTTGCTGTGCTGGCACACTTTCTCCTTCCTAGACAGAGTGGAAAAGCTTTTCCCTGCCGTGTAGGCGACAAGAGACGCATTAGAGGGGCATCCGGAGCTGTCCGAAGGTAAGCGCCTGTTCCCGGCCTCTTTCGGCACAAGCCCCCGCTCCGGAGCGCACCGCGGCCGGCCGGAGGCTCTCTGCCGGCGAAGGTGCCGCTTCTCCGGCAAGGAAGCCTCAGCCGCTTCTCCTGCACACGGAGAGCGTGCTAGCTGCTGAAACGTGAAGAAAGAAGCTGCAGAACACTGGCGCTGAGCGTGCAGCTTTCCAGCGGAGAGAAAAAGCTACTTGAACACTCTGCAAGCCTTTCCACTCCCAAAAACATGCACATGGAAGGAGCTGCTGCAAAAGCGATGCTGTGCTCGCTGCTGCTCCTCCTGAAGCTCTGGCTGCTAAATCTGAGGCTTTCCTTCCAATTTCAAGCTGCAAAGCACTTGCTGAATTGCAGGGAAAGTCCGGGGGGCATTTGCTGTGCTGGCACACTTTCTCCTTCCTAGACAGAGTGGAAAAGCTTTTCCCTGCCGTGTAGGCGACAAGAGACGCATTAGACGGGCATCCGGAGCTGTCCGAAGGTAAGCGCCTGTTCCCGGCCTCTTTCGGCACAAGCCCCCGCTCCGGAGCGCACCGCGGCCGGCCGGAGGCTCTCTGCCGGCGAAGGTGCCGCTTCTCCGGCAAGGAAGCCTCAGCCGCTTCTCCTGCACACGGAGAGCGTGCTAGCTGCTGAAACGTGAAGAAAGAAGCTGCAGAACACTGGCACTGAGCCTGCAGCTTTCCAGCGGAGAGAAAAAGCTACTTGAACACTCTGCAAGCCTTTCCACTCCCAAAAACATGCACATGGAAGGAGCTGCTGCAAAAGCGATGCTGTGCTCGCTGCTGCTCCTCCTGAAGCTCTGGCTGCTAAATCTGAGGCTTTCCTTCCAATTTCAAGCTGCAAAGCACTTGCTGAATTGCAGGGAAAGTCCGGGAGGCATTTGCTGTGCTGGCACACTTTCTCCTTCCTAGACAGAGTGGAAAAGCTTTTCCCTGCCGTGTAGGCGACAAGAGACGCATTAGAGGGGCATCCGGAGCTGTCCGAAGGTAAGCGCCTGTTCCCGGCCTCTTTCGGCACAAGCCCCCGCTCCGGAGCGCACCGCGGCCGGCCGGAGGCTCTCTGCCGGCGAAGGTGCCGCTTCTCCGGCAAGGAAGCCTCAGCCGCTTCTCCTGCACACGGAGAGCGTGCTAGCTGCTGAAACGTGAAGAAAGAAGCTGCAGAACACTGGCACTGAGCCTGCAGCTTTCCAGCGGAGAGAAAAAGCTACTTGAACACTCTGCAAGCCTTTCCACTCCCAAAAACATGCACATGGAAGGAGCTGCTGCAAAAGCGATGCTGTGCTCGCTGCTGCTCCTCCTGAAGCTCTGGCTGCTAAATCTGAGGCTTTCCTTCCAATTTCAAGCTGCAAAGCACTTGCTGAATTGCAGGGAAAGTCCGGGGGGCATTTGCTGTGCTGGCACACTTTCTCCTTCCTAGACAGAGTGGAAAAGCTTTTCCCTGCCGTGTAGGCGACAAGAGACGCATTAGAGGGGCATCCGGAGCTGTCCGAAGGTAAGCGCCTGTTCCCGGCCTCTTTCGGCACAAGCCCCCGCTCCGGAGCGCACCGCGGCCGGCCGGAGGCTCTCTGCCGGCGAAGGTGCCGCTTCTCCGGCAAGGAAGCCTCAGCCGCTTCTCCTGCACACGGAGAGCGTGCTAGCTGCTGAAACGTGAAGAAAGAAGCTGCAGAACACTGGCACTGAGCCTGCAGCTTTCCAGCGGAGAGAAAAAGCTACTTGAACACTCTGCAAGCCTTTCCACTCCCAAAAACATGCACATGGAAGGAGCTGCTGCAAAAGCGATGCTGTGCTCGCTGCTGCTCCTCCTGAAGCTCTGGCTGCTAAATCTGAGGCTTTCCTTCCAATTTCAAGCTGCAAAGCACTTGCTGAATTGCAGGGAAAGTCCGGGAGGCATTTGCTGTGCTGGCACACTTTCTCCTTCCTAGACAGAGTGGAAAAGCTTTTCCCTGCCGTGTAGGCGACAAGAGACGCATTAGAGGGGCATCCGGAGCTGTCCGAAGGTAAGCGCCTGTTCCCGGCCTCTTTCGGCACAAGCCCCCGCTCCGGAGCGCACCGCGGCCGGCCGGAGGCTCTCTGCCGGCGAAGGTGCCGCTTCTCCGGCAAGGAAGCCTCAGCCGCTTCTCCTGCACACGGAGAGCGTGCTAGCTGCTGAAACGTGAAGAAAGAAGCTGCAGAACACTGGCACTGAGCCTGCAGCTTTCCAGCGGAGAGAAAAAGCTACTTGAACACTCTGCAAGCCTTTCCACTCCCAAAAACATGCACATGGAAGGAGCTGCTGCAAAAGCGATGCTGTGCTCGCTGCTGCTCCTCCTGAAGCTCTGGCTGCTAAATCTGAAGCTTTCCTTCCAATTTCAAGCTGCAAAGCACTTGCTGAATTGCAGGGAAAGTCCGGGGGGCATTTGCTGTGCTGGCACACTTTCTCCTTCCTAGACAGAGTGGAAAAGCTTTTCCCTGCCGTGTAGGCGACAAGAGACGCATTAGAGGGGCATCCGGAGCTGTCCGAAGGTAAGCGCCTGTTCCCGGCCTCTTTCGGCACAAGCCCCCGCTCCGGAGCGCACCGCGGCCGGCCGGAGGCTCTCTGCCGGCGAAGGTGCCGCTTCTCCGGCAAGGAAGCCTCAGCCGCTTCTCCTGCACACGGAGAGCGTGCTAGCTGCTGAAACGTGAAGAAAGAAGCTGCAGAACACTGGCACTGAGCCTGCAGCTTTCCAGCGGAGAGAAAAAGCTACTTGAACACTCTGCAAGCCTTTCCACTCCCAAAAACATGCACATGGAAGGAGCTGCTGCAAAAGCGATGCTGTGCTCGCTGCTGCTCCTCCTGAAGCTCTGGCTGCTAAATCTGAGGCTTTCCTTCTAATTTCAAGCTGCAAAGCACTTGCTGAATTGCAGGGAAAGTCCGGGAGGCATTTGCTGTGCTGGCACACTTTCTCCTTCCTAGACAGAGTGGAAAAGCTTTTCCCTGCCGTGTAGGCGACAAGAGACGCATTAGAGGGGCATCCGGAGCTGTCCGAAGGTAAGCGCCTGTTCCCGGCCTCTTTCGGCACAAGCCCCCGCTCCGGAGCGCACCGCGGCCGGCCGGAGGCTCTCTGCCGGCGAAGGTGCCGCTTCTCCGGCAAGGAAGCCTCAGCCGCTTCTCCTGCACACGGAGAGCGTGCTAGCTGCTGAAACGTGAAGAAAGAAGCTGCAGAACACTGGCACTGAGCCTGCAGCTTTCCAGCGGAGAGAAAAAGCTACTTGAACACTCTGCAAGCCTTTCCACTCCCAAAAACATGCACATGGAAGGAGCTGCTGCAAAAGCGATGCTGTGCTCGCTGCTGCTCCTCCTGAAGCTCTGGCTGCTAAATCTGAGGCTTTCCTTCCAATTTCAAGCTGCAAAGCACTTGCTGAATTGCAGGGAAAGTCCGGGGGGCATTTGCTGTGCTGGCACACTTTCTCCTTCCTAGACAGAGTGGAAAAGCTTTTCCCTGCCGTGTAGGCGACAAGAGACGCATTAGACGGGCATCCGGAGCTGTCCGAAGGTAAGCGCCTGTTCCCGGCCTCTTTCGGCACAAGCCCCCGCTCCGGAGCGCACCGCGGCCGGCCGGAGGCTCTCTGCCGGCGAAGGTGCCGCTTCTCCGGCAAGGAAGCCTCAGCCGCTTCTCCTGCACACGGAGAGCGTGCTAGCTGCTGAAACGTGAAGAAAGAAGCTGCAGAACACTGGCACTGAGCCTGCAGCTTTCCAGCGGAGAGAAAAAGCTACTTGAACACTCTGCAAGCCTTTCCACTCCCAAAAACATGCACATGGAAGGAGCTGCTGCAAAAGCGATGCTGTGCTCGCTGCTGCTCCTCCTGAAGCTCTGGCTGCTAAATCTGAGGCTTTCCTTCCAATTTCAAGCTGCAAAGCACTTGCTGAATTGCAGGGAAAGTCCGGGGGGCATTTGCTGTGCTGGCACACTTTCTCCTTCCTAGACAGAGTGGAAAAGCTTTTCCCTGCCGTGTAGGCGACAAGAGACGCATTAGAGGGGCATCCGGAGCTGTCCGAAGGTAAGCGCCTGTTCCCGGCCTCTTTCGGCACAAGCCCCCGCTCCGGAGCGCACCGCGGCCGGCCGGAGGCTCTCTGCCGGCGAAGGTGCCGCTTCTCCGGCAAGGAAGCCTCAGCCGCTTCTCCTGCACACGGAGAGCGTGCTAGCTGCTGAAACGTGAAGAAAGAAGCTGCAGAACACTGGCACTGAGCCTGCAGCTTTCCAGCGGAGAGAAAAAGCTACTTGAACACTCTGCAAGCCTTTCCACTCCCAAAAACATGCACATGGAAGGAGCTGCTGCAAAAGCGATGCTGTGCTCGCTGCTGCTCCTCCTGAAGCTCTGGCTGCTAAATCTGAGGCTTTCCTTCCAATTTCAAGCTGCAAAGCACTTGCTGAATTGCAGGGAAAGTCCGGGGGGCATTTGCTGTGCTGGCACACTTTCTCCTTCCTAGACAGAGTGGAAAAGCTTTTCCCTGCCGTGTAGGCGACAAGAGACGCATTAGAGGGGCATCCGGAGCTGTCCGAAGGTAAGCGCCTGTTCCCGGCCTCTTTCGGCACAAGCCCCCGCTCCGGAGCGCACCGCGGCCGGCCGGAGGCTCTCTGCCGGCGAAGGTGCCGCTTCTCCGGCAAGGAAGCCTCAGCCGCTTCTCCTGCACACGGAGAGCGTGCTAGCTGCTGAAACGTGAAGAAAGAAGCTGCAGAACACTGGCACTGAGCCTGCAGCTTTCCAGCGGAGAGAAAAAGCTACTTGAACACTCTGCAAGCCTTTCCACTCCCAAAAACATGCACATGGAAGGAGCTGCTGCAAAAGCGATGCTGTGCTCGCTGCTGCTCCTCCTGAAGCTCTGGCTGCTAAATCTGAGGCTTTCCTTCCAATTTCAAGCTGCAAAGCACTTGCTGAATTGCAGGGAAAGTCCGGGGGGCATTTGCTGTGCTGGCACACTTTCTCCTTCCTAGACAGAGTGGAAAAGCTTTTCCCTGCCGTGTAGGCGACAAGAGACGCATTAGAGGGGCATCCGGAGCTGTCCGAAGGTAAGCGCCTGTTCCCGGCCTCTTTCGGCACAAGCCCCCGCTCCGGAGCGCACCGCGGCCGGCCGGAGGCTCTCTGCCGGCGAAGGTGCCGCTTCTCCGGCAAGGAAGCCTCAGCCGCTTCTCCTGCACACGGAGAGCGTGCTAGCTGCTGAAACGTGAAGAAAGAAGCTGCAGAACACTGGCACTGAGCCTGCAGCTTTCCAGCGGAGAGAAAAAGCTACTTGAACACTCTGCAAGCCTTTCCACTCCCAAAAACATGCACATGGAAGGAGCTGCTGCAAAAGCGATGCTGTGCTCGCTGCTGCTCCTCCTGAAGCTCTGGCTGCTAAATCTGAGGCTTTCCTTCTAATTTCAAGCTGCAAAGCACTTGCTGAATTGCAGGGAAAGTCCGGGAGGCATTTGCTGTGCTGGCACACTTTCTCCTTCCTAGACAGAGTGGAAAAGCTTTTCCCTGCCGTGTAGGCGACAAGAGACGCATTAGAGGGGCATCCGGAGCTGTCCGAAGGTAAGCGCCTGTTCCCGGCCTCTTTCGGCACAAGCCCCCGCTCCGGAGCGCACCGCGGCCGGCCGGAGGCTCTCTGCCGGCGAAGGTGCCGCTTCTCCGGCAAGGAAGCCTCAGCCGCTTCTCCTGCACACGGAGAGCGTGCTAGCTGCTGAAACGTGAAGAAAGAAGCTGCAGAACACTGGCACTGAGCCTGCAGCTTTCCAGCGGAGAGAAAAAGCTACTTGAACACTCTGCAAGCCTTTCCACTCCCAAAAACATGCACATGGAAGGAGCTGCTGCAAAAGCGATGCTGTGCTCGCTGCTGCTCCTCCTGAAGCTCTGGCTGCTAAATCTGAGGCTTTCCTTCCAATTTCAAGCTGCAAAGCACTTGCTGAATTGCAGGGAAAGTCCGGGGGGCATTTGCTGTGCTGGCACACTTTCTCCTTCCTAGACAGAGTGGAAAAGCTTTTCCCTGCCGTGTAGGCGACAAGAGACGCATTAGACGGGCATCCGGAGCTGTCCGAAGGTAAGCGCCTGTTCCCGGCCTCTTTCGGCACAAGCCCCCGCTCCGGAGCGCACCGCGGCCGGCCGGAGGCTCTCTGCCGGCGAAGGTGCCGCTTCTCCGGCAAGGAAGCCTCAGCCGCTTCTCCTGCACACGGAGAGCGTGCTAGCTGCTGAAACGTGAAGAAAGAAGCTGCAGAACACTGGCACTGAGCCTGCAGCTTTCCAGCGGAGAGAAAAAGCTACTTGAACACTCTGCAAGCCTTTCCACTCCCAAAAACATGCACATGGAAGGAGCTGCTGCAAAAGCGATGCTGTGCTCGCTGCTGCTCCTCCTGAAGCTCTGGCTGCTAAATCTGAGGCTTTCCTTCCAATTTCAAGCTGCAAAGCACTTGCTGAATTGCAGGGAAAGTCCGGGGGGCATTTGCTGTGCTGGCACACTTTCTCCTTCCTAGACAGAGTGGAAAAGCTTTTCCCTGCCGTGTAGGCGACAAGAGACGCATTAGAGGGGCATCCGGAGCTGTCCGAAGGTAAGCGCCTGTTCCCGGCCTCTTTCGGCACAAGCCCCCGCTCCGGAGCGCACCGCGGCCGGCCGGAGGCTCTCTGCCGGCGAAGGTGCCGCTTCTCCGGCAAGGAAGCCTCAGCCGCTTCTCCTGCACACGGAGAGCGTGCTAGCTGCTGAAACGTGAAGAAAGAAGCTGCAGAACACTGGCACTGAGCCTGCAGCTTTCCAGCGGAGAGAAAAAGCTACTTGAACACTCTGCAAGCCTTTCCACTCCCAAAAACATGCACATGGAAGGAGCTGCTGCAAAAGCGATGCTGTGCTCGCTGCTGCTCCTCCTGAAGCTCTGGCTGCTAAATCTGAGGCTTTCCTTCCAATTTCAAGCTGCAAAGCACTTGCTGAATTGCAGGGAAAGTCCGGGAGGCATTTGCTGTGCTGGCACACTTTCTCCTTCCTAGACAGAGTGGAAAAGCTTTTCCCTGCCGTGTAGGCGACAAGAGACGCATTAGAGGGGCATCCGGAGCTGTCCGAAGGTAAGCGCCTGTTCCCGGCCTCTTTCGGCACAAGCCCCCGCTCCGGAGCGCACCGCGGCCGGCCGGAGGCTCTCTGCCGGCGAAGGTGCCGCTTCTCCGGCAAGGAAGCCTCAGCCGCTTCTCCTGCACACGGAGAGCGTGCTAGCTGCTGAAACGTGAAGAAAGAAGCTGCAGAACACTGGCACTGAGCCTGCAGCTTTCCAGCGGAGAGAAAAAGCTACTTGAACACTCTGCAAGCCTTTCCACTCCCAAAAACATGCACATGGAAGGAGCTGCTGCAAAAGCGATGCTGTGCTCGCTGCTGCTCCTCCTGAAGCTCTGGCTGCTAAATCTGAGGCTTTCCTTCCAATTTCAAGCTGCAAAGCACTTGCTGAATTGCAGGGAAAGTCCGGGGGGCATTTGCTGTGCTGGCACACTTTCTCCTTCCTAGACAGAGTGGAAAAGCTTTTCCCTGCCGTGTAGGCGACAAGAGACGCATTAGAGGGGCATCCGGAGCTGTCCGAAGGTAAGCGCCTGTTCCCGGCCTCTTTCGGCACAAGCCCCCGCTCCGGAGCGCACCGCGGCCGGCCGGAGGCTCTCTGCCGGCGAAGGTGCCGCTTCTCCGGCAAGGAAGCCTCAGCCGCTTCTCCTGCACACGGAGAGCGTGCTAGCTGCTGAAACGTGAAGAAAGAAGCTGCAGAACACTGGCACTGAGCCTGCAGCTTTCCAGCGGAGAGAAAAAGCTACTTGAACACTCTGCAAGCCTTTCCACTCCCAAAAACATGCACATGGAAGGAGCTGCTGCAAAAGCGATGCTGTGCTCGCTGCTGCTCCTCCTGAAGCTCTGGCTGCTAAATCTGAGGCTTTCCTTCCAATTTCAAGCTGCAAAGCACTTGCTGAATTGCAGGGAAAGTCCGGGGGGCATTTGCTGTGCTGGCACACTTTCTCCTTCCTAGACAGAGTGGAAAAGCTTTTCCCTGCCGTGTAGGCGACAAGAGACGCATTAGACGGGCATCCGGAGCTGTCCGAAGGTAAGCGCCTGTTCCCGGCCTCTTTCGGCACAAGCCCCCGCTCCGGAGCGCACCGCGGCCGGCCGGAGGCTCTCTGCCGGCGAAGGTGCCGCTTCTCCGGCAAGGAAGCCTCAGCCGCTTCTCCTGCACACGGAGAGCGTGCTAGCTGCTGAAACGTGAAGAAAGAAGCTGCAGAACACTGGCACTGAGCGTGCAGCTTTCCAGCGGAGAGAAAAAGCTACTTGAACACTCTGCAAGCCTTTCCACTCCCAAAAACATGCACATGGAAGGAGCTGCTGCAAAAGCGATGCTGTGCTCGCTGCTGCTCCTCCTGAAGCTCTGGCTGCTAAATCTGAGGCTTTCCTTCCAATTTCAAGCTGCAAAGCACTTGCTGAATTGCAGGGAAAGTCCGGGGGGCATTTGCTGTGCTGGCACACTTTCTCCTTCCTAGACAGAGTGGAAAAGCTTTTCCCTGCCGTGTAGGCGACAAGAGACGCATTAGAGGGGCATCCGGAGCTGTCCGAAGGTAAGCGCCTGTTCCCGGCCTCTTTCGGCACAAGCCCCCGCTCCGGAGCGCACCGCGGCCGGCCGGAGGCTCTCTGCCGGCGAAGGTGCCGCTTCTCCGGCAAGGAAGCCTCAGCCGCTTCTCCTGCACACGGAGAGCGTGCTAGCTGCTGAAACGTGAAGAAAGAAGCTGCAGAACACTGGCACTGAGCCTGCAGCTTTCCAGCGGAGAGAAAAAGCTACTTGAACACTCTGCAAGCCTTTCCACTCCCAAAAACATGCACATGGAAGGAGCTGCTGCAAAAGCGATGCTGTGCTCGCTGCTGCTCCTCCTGAAGCTCTGGCTGCTAAATCTGAGGCTTTCCTTCCAATTTCAAGCTGCAAAGCACTTGCTGAATTGCAGGGAAAGTCCGGGGGGCATTTGCTGTGCTGGCACACTTTCTCCTTCCTAGACAGAGTGGAAAAGCTTTTCCCTGCCGTGTAGGCGACAAGAGACGCATTAGACGGGCATCCGGAGCTGTCCGAAGGTAAGCGCCTGTTCCCGGCCTCTTTCGGCACAAGCCCCCGCTCCGGAGCGCACCGCGGCCGGCCGGAGGCTCTCTGCCGGCGAAGGTGCCGCTTCTCCGGCAAGGAAGCCTCAGCCGCTTCTCCTGCACACGGAGAGCGTGCTAGCTGCTGAAACGTGAAGAAAGAAGCTGCAGAACACTGGCACTGAGCGTGCAGCTTTCCAGCGGAGAGAAAAAGCTACTTGAACACTCTGCAAGCCTTTCCACTCCCAAAAACATGCACATGGAAGGAGCTGCTGCAAAAGCGATGCTGTGCTCGCTGCTGCTCCTCCTGAAGCTCTGGCTGCTAAATCTGAGGCTTTCCTTCCAATTTCAAGCTGCAAAGCACTTGCTGAATTGCAGGGAAAGTCCGGGGGGCATTTGCTGTGCTGGCACACTTTCTCCTTCCTAGACAGAGTGGAAAAGCTTTTCCCTGCCGTGTAGGCGACAAGAGACGCATTAGAGGGGCATCCGGAGCTGTCCGAAGGTAAGCGCCTGTTCCCGGCCTCTTTCGGCACAAGCCCCCGCTCCGGAGCGCACCGCGGCCGGCCGGAGGCTCTCTGCCGGCGAAGGTGCCGCTTCTCCGGCAAGGAAGCCTCAGCCGCTTCTCCTGCACACGGAGAGCGTGCTAGCTGCTGAAACGTGAAGAAAGAAGCTGCAGAACACTGGCACTGAGCCTGCAGCTTTCCAGCGGAGAGAAAAAGCTACTTGAACACTCTGCAAGCCTTTCCACTCCCAAAAACATGCACATGGAAGGAGCTGCTGCAAAAGCGATGCTGTGCTCGCTGCTGCTCCTCCTGAAGCTCTGGCTGCTAAATCTGAGGCTTTCCTTCCAATTTCAAGCTGCAAAGCACTTGCTGAATTGCAGGGAAAGTCCGGGAGGCATTTGCTGTGCTGGCACACTTTCTCCTTCCTAGACAGAGTGGAAAAGCTTTTCCCTGCCGTGTAGGCGACAAGAGACGCATTAGACGGGCATCCGGAGCTGTCCGAAGGTAAGCGCCTGTTGCCGGCCTCTTTCGGCACAAGCCCCCGCTCCGGAGCGCACCGCGGCCGGCCGGAGGCTCTCTGCCGGCGAAGGTGCCGCTTCTCCGGCAAGGAAGCCTCAGCCGCTTCTCCTGCACACGGAGAGCGTGCTAGCTGCTGAAACGTGAAGAAAGAAGCTGCAGAACACTGGCACTGAGCCTGCAGCTTTCCAGCGGAGAGAAAAAGCTACTTGAACACTCTGCAAGCCTTTCCACTCCCAAAAACATGCACATGGAAGGAGCTGCTGCAAAAGCGATGCTGTGCTCGCTGCTGCTCCTCCTGAAGCTCTGGCTGCTAAATCTGAGGCTTTCCTTCCAATTTCAAGCTGCAAAGCACTTGCTGAATTGCAGGGAAAGTCCGGGGGGCATTTGCTGTGCTGGCACACTTTCTCCTTCCTAGACAGAGTGGAAAAGCTTTTCCCTGCCGTGTAGGCGACAAGAGACGCATTAGAGGGGCATCCGGAGCTGTCCGAAGGTAAGCGCCTGTTCCCGGCCTCTTTCGGCACAAGCCCCCGCTCCGGAGCGCACCGCGGCCGGCCGGAGGCTCTCTGCCGGCGAAGGTGCCGCTTCTCCGGCAAGGAAGCCTCAGCCGCTTCTCCTGCACACGGAGAGCGTGCTAGCTGCTGAAACGTGAAGAAAGAAGCTGCAGAACACTGGCACTGAGCCTGCAGCTTTCCAGCGGAGAGAAAAAGCTACTTGAACACTCTGCAAGCCTTTCCACTCCCAAAAACATGCACATGGAAGGAGCTGCTGCAAAAGCGATGCTGTGCTCGCTGCTGCTCCTCCTGAAGCTCTGGCTGCTAAATCTGAGGCTTTCCTTCCAATTTCAAGCTGCAAAGCACTTGCTGAATTGCAGGGAAAGTCCGGGAGGCATTTGCTGTGCTGGCACACTTTCTCCTTCCTAGACAGAGTGGAAAAGCTTTTCCCTGCCGTGTAGGCGACAAGAGACGCATTAGAGGGGCATCCGGAGCTGTCCGAAGGTAAGCGCCTGTTCCCGGCCTCTTTCGGCACAAGCCCCCGCTCCGGAGCGCACCGCGGCCGGCCGGAGGCTCTCTGCCGGCGAAGGTGCCGCTTCTCCGGCAAGGAAGCCTCAGCCGCTTCTCCTGCACACGGAGAGCGTGCTAGCTGCTGAAACGTGAAGAAAGAAGCTGCAGAACACTGGCACTGAGCCTGCAGCTTTCCAGCGGAGAGAAAAAGCTACTTGAACACTCTGCAAGCCTTTCCACTCCCAAAAACATGCACATGGAAGGAGCTGCTGCAAAAGCGATGCTGTGCTCGCTGCTGCTCCTCCTGAAGCTCTGGCTGCTAAATCTGAGGCTTTCCTTCCAATTTCAAGCTGCAAAGCACTTGCTGAATTGCAGGGAAAGTCCGGGAGGCATTTGCTGTGCTGGCACACTTTCTCCTTCCTAGACAGAGTGGAAAAGCTTTTCCCTGCCGTGTAGGCGACAAGAGACGCATTAGAGGGGCATCCGGAGCTGTCCGAAGGTAAGCGCCTGTTCCCGGCCTCTTTCGGCACAAGCCCCCGCTCCGGAGCGCACCGCGGCCGGCCGGAGGCTCTCTGCCGGCGAAGGTGCCGCTTCTCCGGCAAGGAAGCCTCAGCCGCTTCTCCTGCACACGGAGAGCGTGCTAGCTGCTGAAACGTGAAGAAAGAAGCTGCAGAACACTGGCACTGAGCCTGCAGCTTTCCAGCGGAGAGAAAAAGCTACTTGAACACTCTGCAAGCCTTTCCACTCCCAAAAACATGCACATGGAAGGAGCTGCTGCAAAAGCGATGCTGTGCTCGCTGCTGCTCCTCCTGAAGCTCTGGCTGCTAAATCTGAGGCTTTCCTTCCAATTTCAAGCTGCAAAGCACTTGCTGAATTGCAGGGAAAGTCCGGGGGGCATTTGCTGTGCTGGCACACTTTCTCCTTCCTAGACAGAGTGGAAAAGCTTTTCCCTGCCGTGTAGGCGACAAGAGACGCATTAGAGGGGCATCCGGAGCTGTCCGAAGGTAAGCGCCTGTTCCCGGCCTCTTTCGGCACAAGCCCCCGCTCCGGAGCGCACCGCGGCCGGCCGGAGGCTCTCTGCCGGCGAAGGTGCCGCTTCTCCGGCAAGGAAGCCTCAGCCGCTTCTCCTGCACACGGAGAGCGTGCTAGCTGCTGAAACGTGAAGAAAGAAGCTGCAGAACACTGGCACTGAGCCTGCAGCTTTCCAGCGGAGAGAAAAAGCTACTTGAACACTCTGCAAGCCTTTCCACTCCCAAAAACATGCACATGGAAGGAGCTGCTGCAAAAGCGATGCTGTGCTCGCTGCTGCTCCTCCTGAAGCTCTGGCTGCTAAATCTGAAGCTTTCCTTCCAATTTCAAGCTGCAAAGCACTTGCTGAATTGCAGGGAAAGTCCGGGGGGCATTTGCTGTGCTGGCACACTTTCTCCTTCCTAGACAGAGTGGAAAAGCTTTTCCCTGCCGTGTAGGCGACAAGAGACGCATTAGAGGGGCATCCGGAGCTGTCCGAAGGTAAGCGCCTGTTCCCGGCCTCTTTCGGCACAAGCCCCCGCTCCGGAGCGCACCGCGGCCGGCCGGAGGCTCTCTGCCGGCGAAGGTGCCGCTTCTCCGGCAAGGAAGCCTCAGCCGCTTCTCCTGCACACGGAGAGCGTGCTAGCTGCTGAAACGTGAAGAAAGAAGCTGCAGAACACTGGCACTGAGCCTGCAGCTTTCCAGCGGAGAGAAAAAGCTACTTGAACACTCTGCAAGCCTTTCCACTCCCAAAAACATGCACATGGAAGGAGCTGCTGCAAAAGCGATGCTGTACTCGCTGCTGCTCCTCCTGAAGCTCTGGCTGCTAAATCTGAGGCTTTCCTTCTAATTTCAAGCTGCAAAGCACTTGCTGAATTGCAGGGAAAGTCCGGGAGGCATTTGCTGTGCTGGCACACTTTCTCCTTCCTAGACAGAGTGGAAAAGCTTTTCCCTGCCGTGTAGGCGACAAGAGACGCATTAGAGGGGCATCCGGAGCTGTCCGAAGGTAAGCGCCTGTTCCCGGCCTCTTTCGGCACAAGCCCCCGCTCCGGAGCGCACCGCGGCCGGCCGGAGGCTCTCTGCCGGCGAAGGTGCCGCTTCTCCGGCAAGGAAGCCTCAGCCGCTTCTCCTGCACACGGAGAGCGTGCTAGCTGCTGAAACGTGAAGAAAGAAGCTGCAGAACACTGGCACTGAGCCTGCAGCTTTCCAGCGGAGAGAAAAAGCTACTTGAACACTCTGCAAGCCTTTCCACTCCCAAAAACATGCACATGGAAGGAGCTGCTGCAAAAGCGATGCTGTGCTCGCTGCTGCTCCTCCTGAAGCTCTGGCTGCTAAATCTGAGGCTTTCCTTCCAATTTCAAGCTGCAAAGCACTTGCTGAATTGCAGGGAAAGTCCGGGGGGCATTTGCTGTGCTGGCACACTTTCTCCTTCCTAGACAGAGTGGAAAAGCTTTTCCCTGCCGTGTAGGCGACAAGAGACGCATTAGACGGGCATCCGGAGCTGTCCGAAGGTAAGCGCCTGTTCCCGGCCTCTTTCGGCACAAGCCCCCGCTCCGGAGCGCACCGCGGCCGGCCGGAGGCTCTCTGCCGGCGAAGGTGCCGCTTCTCCGGCAAGGAAGCCTCAGCCGCTTCTCCTGCACACGGAGAGCGTGCTAGCTGCTGAAACGTGAAGAAAGAAGCTGCAGAACACTGGCACTGAGCCTGCAGCTTTCCAGCGGAGAGAAAAAGCTACTTGAACACTCTGCAAGCCTTTCCACTCCCAAAAACATGCACATGGAAGGAGCTGCTGCAAAAGCGATGCTGTGCTCGCTGCTGCTCCTCCTGAAGCTCTGGCTGCTAAATCTGAGGCTTTCCTTCCAATTTCAAGCTGCAAAGCACTTGCTGAATTGCAGGGAAAGTCCGGGGGGCATTTGCTGTGCTGGCACACTTTCTCCTTCCTAGACAGAGTGGAAAAGCTTTTCCCTGCCGTGTAGGCGACAAGAGACGCATTAGAGGGGCATCCGGAGCTGTCCGAAGGTAAGCGCCTGTTCCCGGCCTCTTTCGGCACAAGCCCCCGCTCCGGAGCGCACCGCGGCCGGCCGGAGGCTCTCTGCCGGCGAAGGTGCCGCTTCTCCGGCAAGGAAGCCTCAGCCGCTTCTCCTGCACACGGAGAGCGTGCTAGCTGCTGAAACGTGAAGAAAGAAGCTGCAGAACACTGGCACTGAGCCTGCAGCTTTCCAGCGGAGAGAAAAAGCTACTTGAACACTCTGCAAGCCTTTCCACTCCCAAAAACATGCACATGGAAGGAGCTGCTGCAAAAGCGATGCTGTGCTCGCTGCTGCTCCTCCTGAAGCTCTGGCTGCTAAATCTGAGGCTTTCCTTCCAATTTCAAGCTGCAAAGCACTTGCTGAATTGCAGGGAAAGTCCGGGAGGCATTTGCTGTGCTGGCACACTTTCTCCTTCCTAGACAGAGTGGAAAAGCTTTTCCCTGCCGTGTAGGCGACAAGAGACGCATTAGAGGGGCATCCGGAGCTGTCCGAAGGTAAGCGCCTGTTCCCGGCCTCTTTCGGCACAAGCCCCCGCTCCGGAGCGCACCGCGGCCGGCCGGAGGCTCTCTGCCGGCGAAGGTGCCGCTTCTCCGGCAAGGAAGCCTCAGCCGCTTCTCCTGCACACGGAGAGCGTGCTAGCTGCTGAAACGTGAAGAAAGAAGCTGCAGAACACTGGCACTGAGCCTGCAGCTTTCCAGCGGAGAGAAAAAGCTACTTGAACACTCTGCAAGCCTTTCCACTCCCAAAAACATGCACATGGAAGGAGCTGCTGCAAAAGCGATGCTGTGCTCGCTGCTGCTCCTCCTGAAGCTCTGGCTGCTAAATCTGAGGCTTTCCTTCCAATTTCAAGCTGCAAAGCACTTGCTGAATTGCAGGGAAAGTCCGGGAGGCATTTGCTGTGCTGGCACACTTTCTCCTTCCTAGACAGAGTGGAAAAGCTTTTCCCTGCCGTGTAGGCGACAAGAGACGCATTAGAGGGGCATCCGGAGCTGTCCGAAGGTAAGCGCCTGTTCCCGGCCTCTTTCGGCACAAGCCCCCGCTCCGGAGCGCACCGCGGCCGGCCGGAGGCTCTCTGCCGGCGAAGGTGCCGCTTCTCCGGCAAGGAAGCCTCAGCCGCTTCTCCTGCACACGGAGAGCGTGCTAGCTGCTGAAACGTGAAGAAAGAAGCTGCAGAACACTGGCACTGAGCCTGCAGCTTTCCAGCGGAGAGAAAAAGCTACTTGAACACTCTGCAAGCCTTTCCACTCCCAAAAACATGCACATGGAAGGAGCTGCTGCAAAAGCGATGCTGTGCTCGCTGCTGCTCCTCCTGAAGCTCTGGCTGCTAAATCTGAAGCTTTCCTTCCAATTTCAAGCTGCAAAGCACTTGCTGAATTGCAGGGAAAGTCCGGGGGGCATTTGCTGTGCTGGCACACTTTCTCCTTCCTAGACAGAGTGGAAAAGCTTTTCCCTGCCGTGTAGGCGACAAGAGACGCATTAGAGGGGCATCCGGAGCTGTCCGAAGGTAAGCGCCTGTTCCCGGCCTCTTTCGGCACAAGCCCCCGCTCCGGAGCGCACCGCGGCCGGCCGGAGGCTCTCTGCCGGCGAAGGTGCCGCTTCTCCGGCAAGGAAGCCTCAGCCGCTTCTCCTGCACACGGAGAGCGTGCTAGCTGCTGAAACGTGAAGAAAGAAGCTGCAGAACACTGGCACTGAGCCTGCAGCTTTCCAGCGGAGAGAAAAAGCTACTTGAACACTCTGCAAGCCTTTCCACTCCCAAAAACATGCACATGGAAGGAGCTGCTGCAAAAGCGATGCTGTGCTCGCTGCTGCTCCTCCTGAAGCTCTGGCTGCTAAATCTGAGGCTTTCCTTCCAATTTCAAGCTGCAAAGCACTTGCTGAATTGCAGGGAAAGTCCGGGAGGCATTTGCTGTGCTGGCACACTTTCTCCTTCCTAGACAGAGTGGAAAAGCTTTTCCCTGCCGTGTAGGCGACAAGAGACGCATTAGACGGGCATCCGGAGCTGTCCGAAGGTAAGCGCCTGTTCCCGGCCTCTTTCGGCACAAGCCCCCGCTCCGGAGCGCACCGCGGCCGGCCGGAGGCTCTCTGCCGGCGAAGGTGCCGCTTCTCCGGCAAGGAAGCCTCAGCCGCTTCTCCTGCACACGGAGAGCGTGCTAGCTGCTGAAACGTGAAGAAAGAAGCTGCAGAACACTGGCACTGAGCCTGCAGCTTTCCAGCGGAGAGAAAAAGCTACTTGAACACTCTGCAAGCCTTTCCACTCCCAAAAACATGCACATGGAAGGAGCTGCTGCAAAAGCGATGCTGTGCTCGCTGCTGCTCCTCCTGAAGCTCAGGCTGCTAAATCTGAGGCTTTCCTTCCAATTTCAAGCTGCAAAGCACTTGCTGAATTGCAGGGAAAGTCCGGGGGGCATTTGCTGTGCTGGCACACTTTCTCCTTCCTAGACAGAGTGGAAAAGCTTTTCCCTGCCGTGTAGGCGACAAGAGACGCATTAGACGGGCATCCGGAGCTGTCCGAAGGTAAGCGCCTGTTCCCGGCCTCTTTCGGCACAAGCCCCCGCTCCGGAGCGCACCGCGGCCGGCCGGAGGCTCTCTGCCAGCGAAGGTGCCGCTTCTCCGGCAAGGAAGCCTCAGCCGCTTCTCCTGCACACGGAGAGCGTGCTAGCTGCTGAAACGTGAAGAAAGAAGCTGCAGAACACTGGCACTGAGCCTGCAGCTTTCCAGCGGAGAGAAAAAGCTACTTGAACACTCTGCAAGCCTTTCCACTCCCAAAAACATGCACATGGAAGGAGCTGCTGCAAAAGCGATGCTGTGCTCGCTGCTGCTCCTCCTGAAGCTCTGGCTGCTAAATCTGAGGCTTTCCTCCAATTTCAAGCTGCAAAGCACTTGCTGAATTGCAGGGAAAGTCCGGGGGGCATTTGCTGTGCTGGCACACTTTCTCCTTCCTAGACAGAGTGGAAAAGCTTTTCCCTGCCGTGTAGGCGACAAGAGACGCATTAGAGGGGCATCCGGAGCTGTCCGAAGGTAAGCGCCTGTTCCCGGCCTCTTTCGGCACAAGCCCCCGCTCCGGAGCGCACCGCGGCCGGCCGGAGGCTCTCTGCCGGCGAAGGTGCCGCTTCTCCGGCAAGGAAGCCTCAGCCGCTTCTCCTGCACACGGAGAGCGTGCTAGCTGCTGAAACGTGAAGAAAGAAGCTGCAGAACACTGGCACTGAGCCTGCAGCTTTCCAGCGGAGAGAAAAAGCTACTTGAACACTCTGCAAGCCTTTCCACTCCCAAAAACATGCACATGGAAGGAGCTGCTGCAAAAGCGATGCTGTGCTCGCTGCTGCTCCTCCTGAAGCTCTGGCTGCTAAATCTGAGGCTTTCCTTCCAATTTCAAGCTGCAAAGCACTTGCTGAATTGCAGGGAAAGTCCGGGAGGCATTTGCTGTGCTGGCACACTTTCTCCTTCCTAGACAGAGTGGAAAAGCTTTTCCCTGCCGTGTAGGCGACAAGAGACGCATTAGACGGGCATCCGGAGCTGTCCGAAGGTAAGCGCCTGTTGCCGGCCTCTTTCGGCACAAGCCCCCGCTCCGGAGCGCACCGCGGCCGGCCGGAGGCTCTCTGCCGGCGAAGGTGCCGCTTCTCCGGCAAGGAAGCCTCAGCCGCTTCTCCTGCACACGGAGAGCGTGCTAGCTGCTGAAACGTGAAGAAAGAAGCTGCAGAACACTGGCACTGAGCCTGCAGCTTTCCAGCGGAGAGAAAAAGCTACTTGAACACTCTGCAAGCCTTTCCACTCCCAAAAACATGCACATGGAAGGAGCTGCTGCAAAAGCGATGCTGTGCTCGCTGCTGCTCCTCCTGAAGCTCTGGCTGCTAAATCTGAGGCTTTCCTTCCAATTTCAAGCTGCAAAGCACTTGCTGAATTGCAGGGAAAGTCCGGGGGGCATTTGCTGTGCTGGCACACTTTCTCCTTCCTAGACAGAGTGGAAAAGCTTTTCCCTGCCGTGTAGGCGACAAGAGACGCATTAGAGGGGCATCCGGAGCTGTCCGAAGGTAAGCGCCTGTTCCCGGCCTCTTTCGGCACAAGCCCCCGCTCCGGAGCGCACCGCGGCCGGCCGGAGGCTCTCTGCCGGCGAAGGTGCCGCTTCTCCGGCAAGGAAGCCTCAGCCGCTTCTCCTGCACACGGAGAGCGTGCTAGCTGCTGAAACGTGAAGAAAGAAGCTGCAGAACACTGGCACTGAGCCTGCAGCTTTCCAGCGGAGAGAAAAAGCTACTTGAACACTCTGCAAGCCTTTCCACTCCCAAAAACATGCACATGGAAGGAGCTGCTGCAAAAGCGATGCTGTGCTCGCTGCTGCTCCTCCTGAAGCTCTGGCTGCTAAATCTGAGGCTTTCCTTCCAATTTCAAGCTGCAAAGCACTTGCTGAATTGCAGGGAAAGTCCGGGGGGCATTTGCTGTGCTGGCACACTTTCTCCTTCCTAGACAGAGTGGAAAAGCTTTTCCCTGCCGTGTAGGCGACAAGAGACGCATTAGAGGGGCATCCGGAGCTGTCCGAAGGTAAGCGCCTGTTCCCGGCCTCTTTCGGCACAAGCCCCCGCTCCGGAGCGCACCGCGGCCGGCCGGAGGCTCTCTGCCGGCGAAGGTGCCGCTTCTCCAGCAAGGAAGCCTCAGCCGCTTCTCCTGCACACGGAGAGCGTGCTAGCTGCTGAAACGTGAAGAAAGAAGCTGCAGAACACTGGCACTGAGCCTGCAGCTTTCCAGCGGAGAGAAAAAGCTACTTGAACACTCTGCAAGCCTTTCCACTCCCAAAAACATGCACATGGAAGGAGCTGCTGCAAAAGCGATGCTGTGCTCGCTGCTGCTCCTCCTGAAGCTCTGGCTGCTAAATCTGAGGCTTTCCTTCCAATTTCAAGCTGCAAAGCACTTGCTGAATTGCAGGGAAAGTCCGGGAGGCATTTGCTGTGCTGGCACACTTTCTCCTTCCTAGACAGAGTGGAAAAGCTTTTCCCTGCCGTGTAGGCGACAAGAGACGCATTAGACGGGCATCCGGAGCTGTCCGAAGGTAAGCGCCTGTTCCCGGCCTCTTTCGGCACAAGCCCCCGCTCCGGAGCGCACCGCGGCCGGCCGGAGGCTCTCTGCCGGCGAAGGTGCCGCTTCTCCGGCAAGGAAGCCTCAGCCGCTTCTCCTGCACACGGAGAGCGTGCTAGCTGCTGAAACGTGAAGAAAGAAGCTGCAGAACACTGGCACTGAGCCTGCAGCTTTCCAGCGGAGAGAAAAAGCTACTTGAACACTCTGCAAGCCTTTCCACTCCCAAAAACATGCACATGGAAGGAGCTGCTGCAAAAGCGATGCTGTGCTCGCTGCTGCTCCTCCTGAAGCTCTGGCTGCTAAATCTGAGGCTTTCCTTCCAATTTCAAGCTGCAAAGCACTTGCTGAATTGCAGGGAAAGTCCGGGAGGCATTTGCTGTGCTGGCACACTTTCTCCTTCCTAGACAGAGTGGAAAAGCTTTTCCCTGCCGTGTAGGCGACAAGAGACGCATTAGACGGGCATCCGGAGCTGTCCGAAGGTAAGCGCCTGTTCCCGGCCTCTTTCGGCACAAGCCCCCGCTCCGGAGCGCACCGCGGCCGGCCGGAGGCTCTCTGCCGGCGAAGGTGCCGCTTCTCCGGCAAGGAAGCCTCAGCCGCTTCTCCTGCACACGGAGAGCGTGCTAGCTGCTGAAACGTGAAGAAAGAAGCTGCAGAACACTGGCACTGAGCCTGCAGCTTTCCAGCGGAGAGAAAAAGCTACTTGAACACTCTGCAAGCCTTTCCACTCCCAAAAACATGCACATGGAAGGAGCTGCTGCAAAAGCGATGCTGTGCTCGCTGCTGCTCCTCCTGAAGCTCTGGCTGCTAAATCTGAGGCTTTCCTTCCAATTTCAAGCTGCAAAGCACTTGCTGAATTGCAGGGAAAGTCCGGGAGGCATTTGCTGTGCTGGCACACTTTCTCCTTCCTAGACAGAGTGGAAAAGCTTTTCCCTGCCGTGTAGGCGACAAGAGACGCATTAGAGGGGCATCCGGAGCTGTCCGAAGGTAAGCGCCTGTTCCCGGCCTCTTTCGGCACAAGCCCCCGCTCCGGAGCGCACCGCGGCCGGCCGGAGGCTCTCTGCCGGCGAAGGTGCCGCTTCTCCGGCAAGGAAGCCTCAGCCGCTTCTCCTGCACACGGAGAGCGTGCTAGCTGCTGAAACGTGAAGAAAGAAGCTGCAGAACACTGGCACTGAGCCTGCAGCTTTCCAGCGGAGAGAAAAAGCTACTTGAACACTCTGCAAGCCTTTCCACTCCCAAAAACATGCACATGGAAGGAGCTGCTGCAAAAGCGATGCTGTGCTCGCTGCTGCTCCTCCTGAAGCTCTGGCTGCTAAATCTGAGGCTTTCCTTCCAATTTCAAGCTGCAAAGCACTTGCTGAATTGCAGGGAAAGTCCGGGAGGCATTTGCTGTGCTGGCACACTTTCTCCTTCCTAGACAGAGTGGAAAAGCTTTTCCCTGCCGTGTAGGCGACAAGAGACGCATTAGAGGGGCATCCGGAGCTGTCCGAAGGTAAGCGCCTGTTCCCGGCCTCTTTCGGCACAAGCCCCCGCTCCGGAGCGCACCGCGGCCGGCCGGAGGCTCTCTGCCGGCGAAGGTGCCGCTTCTCCGGCAAGGAAGCCTCAGCCGCTTCTCCTGCACACGGAGAGCGTGCTAGCTGCTGAAACGTGAAGAAAGAAGCTGCAGAACACTGGCACTGAGCCTGCAGCTTTCCAGCGGAGAGAAAAAGCTACTTGAACACTCTGCAAGCCTTTCCACTCCCAAAAACATGCACATGGAAGGAGCTGCTGCAAAAGCGATGCTGTGCTCGCTGCTGCTCCTCCTGAAGCTCTGGCTGCTAAATCTGAGGCTTTCCTTCCAATTTCAAGCTGCAAAGCACTTGCTGAATTGCAGGGAAAGTCCGGGGGGCATTTGCTGTGCTGGCACACTTTCTCCTTCCTAGACAGAGTGGAAAAGCTTTTCCCTGCCGTGTAGGCGACAAGAGACGCATTAGAGGGGCATCCGGAGCTGTCCGAAGGTAAGCGCCTGTTCCCGGCCTCTTTCGGCACAAGCCCCCGCTCCGGAGCGCACCGCGGCCGGCCGGAGGCTCTCTGCCGGCGAAGGTGCCGCTTCTCCGGCAAGGAAGCCTCAGCCGCTTCTCCTGCACACGGAGAGCGTGCTAGCTGCTGAAACGTGAAGAAAGAAGCTGCAGAACACTGGCGCTGAGCGTGCAGCTTTCCAGCGGAGAGAAAAAGCTACTTGAACACTCTGCAAGCCTTTCCACTCCCAAAAACATGCACATGGAAGGAGCTGCTGCAAAAGCGATGCTGTGCTCGCTGCTGCTCCTCCTGAAGCTCTGGCTGCTAAATCTGAGGCTTTCCTTCCAATTTCAAGCTGCAAAGCACTTGCTGAATTGCAGGGAAAGTCCGGGGGGCATTTGCTGTGCTGGCACACTTTCTCCTTCCTAGACAGAGTGGAAAAGCTTTTCCCTGCCGTGTAGGCGACAAGAGACGCATTAGAGGGGCATCCGGAGCTGTCCGAAGGTAAGCGCCTGTTCCCGGCCTCTTTCGGCACAAGCCCCCGCTCCGGAGCGCACCGCGGCCGGCCGGAGGCTCTCTGCCGGCGAAGGTGCCGCTTCTCCGGCAAGGAAGCCTCAGCCGCTTCTCCTGCACACGGAGAGCGTGCTAGCTGCTGAAACGTGAAGAAAGAAGCTGCAGAACACTGGCACTGAGCCTGCAGCTTTCCAGCGGAGAGAAAAAGCTACTTGAACACTCTGCAAGCCTTTCCACTCCCAAAAACATGCACATGGAAGGAGCTGCTGCAAAAGCGATGCTGTGCTCGCTGCTGCTCCTCCTGAAGCTCTGGCTGCTAAATCTGAGGCTTTCCTTCCAATTTCAAGCTGCAAAGCACTTGCTGAATTGCAGGGAAAGTCCGGGGGGCATTTGCTGTGCTGGCACACTTTCTCCTTCCTAGACAGAGTGGAAAAGCTTTTCCCTGCCGTGTAGGCGACAAGAGACGCATTAGAGGGGCATCCGGAGCTGTCCGAAGGTAAGCGCCTGTTCCCGGCCTCTTTCGGCACAAGCCCCCGCTCCGGAGCGCACCGCGGCCGGCCGGAGGCTCTCTGCCGGCGAAGGTGCCGCTTCTCCGGCAAGGAAGCCTCAGCCGCTTCTCCTGCACACGGAGAGCGTGCTAGCTGCTGAAACGTGAAGAAAGAAGCTGCAGAACACTGGCACTGAGCCTGCAGCTTTCCAGCGGAGAGAAAAAGCTACTTGAACACTCTGCAAGCCTTTCCACTCCCAAAAACATGCACATGGAAGGAGCTGCTGCAAAAGCGATGCTGTGCTCGCTGCTGCTCCTCCTGAAGCTCTGGCTGCTAAATCTGAGGCTTTCCTTCCAATTTCAAGCTGCAAAGCACTTGCTGAATTGCAGGGAAAGTCCGGGAGGCATTTGCTGTGCTGGCACACTTTCTCCTTCCTAGACAGAGTGGAAAAGCTTTTCCCTGCCGTGTAGGCGACAAGAGGCGCATTAGACGGGCATCCGGAGCTGTCCGAAGGTAAGCGCCTGTTCCCGGCCTCTTTCGGCACAAGCCCCCGCTCCGGAGCGCACCGCGGCCGGCCGGAGGCTCTCTGCCGGCGAAGGTGCCGCTTCTCCGGCAAGGAAGCCTCAGCCGCTTCTCCTGCACACGGAGAGCGTGCTAGCTGCTGAAACGTGAAGAAAGAAGCTGCAGAACACTGGCACTGAGCGTGCAGCTTTCCAGCGGAGAGAAAAAGCTACTTGAACACTCTGCAAGCCTTTCCACTCCCAAAAACATGCACATGGAAGGAGCTGCTGCAAAAGCGATGCTGTGCTCGCTGCTGCTCCTCCTGAAGCTCTGGCTGCTAAATCTGAGGCTTTCCTTCCAATTTCAAGCTGCAAAGCACTTGCTGAATTGCAGGGAAAGTCCGGGAGGCATTTGCTGTGCTGGCACACTTTCTCCTTCCTAGACAGAGTGGAAAAGCTTTTCCCTGCCGTGTAGGCGACAAGAGACGCATTAGAGGGGCATCCGGAGCTGTCCGAAGGTAAGCGCCTGTTCCCGGCCTCTTTCGGCACAAGCCCCCGCTCCGGAGCGCACCGCGGCCGGCCGGAGGCTCTCTGCCGGCGAAGGTGCCGCTTCTCCGGCAAGGAAGCCTCAGCCGCTTCTCCTGCACACGGAGAGCGTGCTAGCTGCTGAAACGTGAAGAAAGAAGCTGCAGAACACTGGCACTGAGCCTGCAGCTTTCCAGCGGAGAGAAAAAGCTACTTGAACACTCTGCAAGCCTTTCCACTCCCAAAAACATGCACATGGAAGGAGCTGCTGCAAAAGCGATGCTGTGCTCGCTGCTGCTCCTCCTGAAGCTCTGGCTGCTAAATCTGAGGCTTTCCTTCCAATTTCAAGCTGCAAAGCACTTGCTGAATTGCAGGGAAAGTCCGGGAGGCATTTGCTGTGCTGGCACACTTTCTCCTTCCTAGACAGAGTGGAAAAGCTTTTCCCTGCCGTGTAGGCGACAAGAGACGCATTAGAGGGGCATCCGGAGCTGTCCGAAGGTAAGCGCCTGTTCCCGGCCTCTTTCGGCACAAGCCCCCGCTCCGGAGCGCACCGCGGCCGGCCGGAGGCTCTCTGCCGGCGAAGGTGCCGCTTCTCCGGCAAGGAAGCCTCAGCCGCTTCTCCTGCACACGGAGAGCGTGCTAGCTGCTGAAACGTGAAGAAAGAAGCTGCAGAACACTGGCACTGAGCCTGCAGCTTTCCAGCGGAGAGAAAAAGCTACTTGAACACTCTGCAAGCCTTTCCACTCCCAAAAACATGCACATGGAAGGAGCTGCTGCAAAAGCGATGCTGTGCTCGCTGCTGCTCCTCCTGAAGCTCTGGCTGCTAAATCTGAGGCTTTCCTTCCAATTTCAAGCTGCAAAGCACTTGCTGAATTGCAGGGAAAGTCCGGGAGGCATTTGCTGTGCTGGCACACTTTCTCCTTCCTAGACAGAGTGGAAAAGCTTTTCCCTGCCGTGTAGGCGACAAGAGACGCATTAGAGGGGCATCCGGAGCTGTCCGAAGGTAAGCGCCTGTTCCCGGCCTCTTTCGGCACAAGCCCCCGCTCCGGAGCGCACCGCGGCCGGCCGGAGGCTCTCTGCCGGCGAAGGTGCCGCTTCTCCGGCAAGGAAGCCTCAGCCGCTTCTCCTGCACACGGAGAGCGTGCTAGCTGCTGAAACGTGAAGAAAGAAGCTGCAGAACACTGGCACTGAGCGTGCAGCTTTCCAGCGGAGAGAAAAAGCTACTTGAACACTCTGCAAGCCTTTCCACTCCCAAAAACATGCACATGGAAGGAGCTGCTGCAAAAGCGATGCTGTGCTCGCTGCTGCTCCTCCTGAAGCTCTGGCTGCTAAATCTGAGGCTTTCCTTCCAATTTCAAGCTGCAAAGCACTTGCTGAATTGCAGGGAAAGTCCGGGAGGCATTTGCTGAGCTGGCACACTTTCTCCTTCCTAGACAGAGTGGAAAAGCTTTTCCCTGCCGTGTAGGCGACAAGAGACGCATTAGAGGGGCATCCGGAGCTGTCCGAAGGTAAGCGCCTGTTCCCGGCCTCTTTCGGCACAAGCCCCCGCTCCGGAGCGCACCGCGGCCGGCCGGAGGCTCTCTGCCGGCGAAGGTGCCGCTTCTCCGGCAAGGAAGCCTCAGCCGCTTCTCCTGCACACGGAGAGCGTGCTAGCTGCTGAAACGTGAAGAAAGAAGCTGCAGAACACTGGCACTGAGCCTGCAGCTTTCCAGCGGAGAGAAAAAGCTACTTGAACACTCTGCAAGCCTTTCCACTCCCAAAAACATGCACATGGAAGGAGCTGCTGCAAAAGCGATGCTGTGCTCGCTGCTGCTCCTCCTGAAGCTCTGGCTGCTAAATCTGAGGCTTTCCTTCCAATTTCAAGCTGCAAAGCACTTGCTGAATTGCAGGGAAAGTCCGGGAGGCATTTGCTGTGCTGGCACACTTTCTCCTTCCTAGACAGAGTGGAAAAGCTTTTCCCTGCCGTGTAGGCGACAAGAGACGCATTAGAGGGGCATCCGGAGCTGTCCGAAGGTAAGCGCCTGTTCCCGGCCTCTTTCGGCACAAGCCCCCGCTCCGGAGCGCACCGCGGCCGGCCGGAGGCTCTCTGCCGGCGAAGGTGCCGCTTCTCCGGCAAGGAAGCCTCAGCCGCTTCTCCTGCACGCGGAGAGCGTGCTAGCTGCTGAAACGTGAAGAAAGAAGCTGCAGAACACTGGCACTGAGCCTGCAGCTTTCCAGCGGAGAGAAAAAGCTACTTGAACACTCTGCAAGCCTTTCCACTCCCAAAAACATGCACATGGAAGGAGCTGCTGCAAAAGCGATGCTGTGCTCGCTGCTGCTCCTCCTGAAGCTCTGGCTGCTAAATCTGAGGCTTTCCTTCCAATTTCAAGCTGCAAAGCACTTGCTGAATTGCAGGGAAAGTCCGGGGGGCATTTGCTGTGCTGGCACACTTTCTCCTTCCTAGACAGAGTGGAAAAGCTTTTCCCTGCCGTGTAGGCGACAAGAGACGCATTAGACGGGCATCCGGAGCTGTCCGAAGGTAAGCGCCTGTTCCCGGCCTCTTTCGGCACAAGCCCCCGCTCCGGAGCGCACCGCGGCCGGCCGGAGGCTCTCTGCCGGCGAAGGTGCCGCTTCTCCGGCAAGGAAGCCTCAGCCGCTTCTCCTGCACGCGGAGAGCGTGCTAGCTGCTGAAACGTGAAGAAAGAAGCTGCAGAACACTGGCACTGAGCCTGCAGCTTTCCAGCGGAGAGAAAAAGCTACTTGAACACTCTGCAAGCCTTTCCACTCCCAAAAACATGCACATGGAAGGAGCTGCTGCAAAAGCGATGCTGTGCTCGCTGCTGCTCCTCCTGAAGCTCTGGCTGCTAAATCTGAGGCTTTCCTTCCAATTTCAAGCTGCAAAGCACTTGCTGAATTGCAGGGAAAGTCCGGGAGGCATTTGCTGTGCTGGCACACTTTCTCCTTCCTAGACAGAGTGGAAAAGCTTTTCCCTGCCGTGTAGGCGACAAGAGGCGCATTAGAGGGGCATCCGGAGCTGTCCGAAGGTAAGCGCCTGTTCCCGGCCTCTTTCGGCACAAGCCCCCGCTCCGGAGCGCACCGCGGCCGGCCGGAGGCTCTCTGCCGGCGAAGGTGCCGCTTCTCCGGCAAGGAAGCCTCAGCCGCTTCTCCTGCACACGGAGAGCGTGCTAGCTGCTGAAACGTGAAGAAAGAAGCTGCAGAACACTGGCACTGAGCCTGCAGCTTTCCAGCGGAGAGAAAAAGCTACTTGAACACTCTGCAAGCCTTTCCACTCCCAAAAACATGCACATGGAAGGAGCTGCTGCAAAAGCGATGCTGTGCTCGCTGCTGCTCCTCCTGAAGCTCTGGCTGCTAAATCTGAGGCTTTCCTTCCAATTTCAAGCTGCAAAGCACTTGCTGAATTGCAGGGAAAGTCCGGGAGGCATTTGCTGTGCTGGCACACTTTCTCCTTCCTAGACAGAGTGGAAAAGCTTTTCCCTGCCGTGTAGGCGACAAGAGACGCATTAGAGGGGCATCCGGAGCTGTCCGAAGGTAAGCGCCTGTTCCCGGCCTCTTTCGGCACAAGCCCCCGCTCCGGAGCGCACCGCGGCCGGCCGGAGGCTCTCTGCCGGCGAAGGTGCCGCTTCTCCGGCAAGGAAGCCTCAGCCGCTTCTCCTGCACACGGAGAGCGTGCTAGCTGCTGAAACGTGAAGAAAGAAGCTGCAGAACACTGGCACTGAGCCTGCAGCTTTCCAGCGGAGAGAAAAAGCTACTTGAACACTCTGCAAGCCTTTCCACTCCCAAAAACATGCACATGGAAGGAGCTGCTGCAAAAGCGATGCTGTGCTCGCTGCTGCTCCTCCTGAAGCTCTGGCTGCTAAATCTGAGGCTTTCCTTCCAATTTCAAGCTGCAAAGCACTTGCTGAATTGCAGGGAAAGTCCGGGAGGCATTTGCTGTGCTGGCACACTTTCTCCTTCCTAGACAGAGTGGAAAAGCTTTTCCCTGCCGTGTAGGCGACAAGAGACGCATTAGAGGGGCATCCGGAGCTGTCCGAAGGTAAGCGCCTGTTCCCGGCCTCTTTCGGCACAAGCCCCCGCTCCGGAGCGCACCGCGGCCGGCCGGAGGCTCTCTGCCGGCGAAGGTGCCGCTTCTCCGGCAAGGAAGCCTCAGCCGCTTCTCCTGCACGCGGAGAGCGTGCTAGCTGCTGAAACGTGAAGAAAGAAGCTGCAGAACACTGGCACTGAGCCTGCAGCTTTCCAGCGGAGAGAAAAAGCTACTTGAACACTCTGCAAGCCTTTCCACTCCCAAAAACATGCACATGGAAGGAGCTGCTGCAAAAGCGATGCTGTGCTCGCTGCTGCTCCTCCTGAAGCTCTGGCTGCTAAATCTGAGGCTTTCCTTCCAATTTCAAGCTGCAAAGCACTTGCTGAATTGCAGGGAAAGTCCGGGGGGCATTTGCTGTGCTGGCACACTTTCTCCTTCCTAGACAGAGTGGAAAAGCTTTTCCCTGCCGTGTAGGCGACAAGAGACGCATTAGAGGGGCATCCGGAGCTGTCCGAAGGTAAGCGCCTGTTCCCGGCCTCTTTCGGCACAAGCCCCCGCTCCGGAGCGCACCGCGGCCGGCCGGAGGCTCTCTGCCGGCGAAGGTGCCGCTTCTCCGGCAAGGAAGCCTCAGCCGCTTCTCCTGCACACGGAGAGCGTGCTAGCTGCTGAAACGTGAAGAAAGAAGCTGCAGAACACTGGCACTGAGCCTGCAGCTTTCCAGCGGAGAGAAAAAGCTACTTGAACACTCTGCAAGCCTTTCCACTCCCAAAAACATGCACATGGAAGGAGCTGCTGCAAAAGCGATGCTGTGCTCGCTGCTGCTCCTCCTGAAGCTCTGGCTGCTAAATCTGAGGCTTTCCTTCCAATTTCAAGCTGCAAAGCACTTGCTGAATTGCAGGGAAAGTCCGGGGGGCATTTGCTGTGCTGGCACACTTTCTCCTTCCTAGACAGAGTGGAAAAGCTTTTCCCTGCCGTGTAGGCGACAAGAGACGCATTAGACGGGCATCCGGAGCTGTCCGAAGGTAAGCGCCTGTTCCCGGCCTCTTTCGGCACAAGCCCCCGCTCCGGAGCGCACCGCGGCCGGCCGGAGGCTCTCTGCCGGCGAAGGTGCCGCTTCTCCGGCAAGGAAGCCTCAGCCGCTTCTCCTGCACACGGAGAGCGTGCTAGCTGCTGAAACGTGAAGAAAGAAGCTGCAGAACACTGGCACTGAGCCTGCAGCTTTCCAGCGGAGAGAAAAAGCTACTTGAACACTCTGCAAGCCTTTCCACTCCCAAAAACATGCACATGGAAGGAGCTGCTGCAAAAGCGATGCTGTGCTCGCTGCTGCTCCTCCTGAAGCTCTGGCTGCTAAATCTGAGGCTTTCCTTCCAATTTCAAGCTGCAAAGCACTTGCTGAATTGCAGGGAAAGTCCGGGAGGCATTTGCTGTGCTGGCACACTTTCTCCTTCCTAGACAGAGTGGAAAAGCTTTTCCCTGCCGTGTAGGCGACAAGAGACGCATTAGAGGGGCATCCGGAGCTGTCCGAAGGTAAGCGCCTGTTCCCGGCCTCTTTCGGCACAAGCCCCCGCTCCGGAGCGCACCGCGGCCGGCCGGAGGCTCTCTGCCGGCGAAGGTGCCGCTTCTCCGGCAAGGAAGCCTCAGCCGCTTCTCCTGCACGCGGAGAGCGTGCTAGCTGCTGAAACGTGAAGAAAGAAGCTGCAGAACACTGGCACTGAGCCTGCAGCTTTCCAGCGGAGAGAAAAAGCTACTTGAACACTCTGCAAGCCTTTCCACTCCCAAAAACATGCACATGGAAGGAGCTGCTGCAAAAGCGATGCTGTGCTCGCTGCTGCTCCTCCTGAAGCTCTGGCTGCTAAATCTGAGGCTTTCCTTCCAATTTCAAGCTGCAAAGCACTTGCTGAATTGCAGGGAAAGTCCGGGAGGCATTTGCTGTGCTGGCACACTTTCTCCTTCCTAGACAGAGTGGAAAAGCTTTTCCCTGCCGTGTAGGCGACAAGAGACGCATTAGACGGGCATCCGGAGCTGTCCGAAGGTAAGCGCCTGTTCCCGGCCTCTTTCGGCACAAGCCCCCGCTCCGGAGCGCACCGCGGCCGGCCGGAGGCTCTCTGCCGGCGAAGGTGCCGCTTCTCCGGCAAGGAAGCCTCAGCCGCTTCTCCTGCACACGGAGAGCGTGCTAGCTGCTGAAACGTGAAGAAAGAAGCTGCAGAACACTGGCACTGAGCCTGCAGCTTTCCAGCGGAGAGAAAAAGCTACTTGAACACTCTGCAAGCCTTTCCACTCCCAAAAACATGCACATGGAAGGAGCTGCTGCAAAAGCGATGCTGTGCTCGCTGCTGCTCCTCCTGAAGCTCTGGCTGCTAAATCTGAGGCTTTCCTTCCAATTTCAAGCTGCAAAGCACTTGCTGAATTGCAGGGAAAGTCCGGGGGGCATTTGCTGTGCTGGCACACTTTCTCCTTCCTAGACAGAGTGGAAAAGCTTTTCCCTGCCGTGTAGGCGACAAGAGACGCATTAGAGGGGCATCCGGAGCTGTCCGAAGGTAAGCGCCTGTTCCCGGCCTCTTTCGGCACAAGCCCCCGCTCCGGAGCGCACCGCGGCCGGCCGGAGGCTCTCTGCCGGCGAAGGTGCCGCTTCTCCGGCAAGGAAGCCTCAGCCGCTTCTCCTGCACACGGAGAGCGTGCTAGCTGCTGAAACGTGAAGAAAGAAGCTGCAGAACACTGGCACTGAGCCTGCAGCTTTCCAGCGGAGAGAAAAAGCTACTTGAACACTCTGCAAGCCTTTCCACTCCCAAAAACATGCACATGGAAGGAGCTGCTGCAAAAGCGATGCTGTGCTCGCTGCTGCTCCTCCTGAAGCTCTGGCTGCTAAATCTGAAGCTTTCCTTCCAATTTCAAGCTGCAAAGCACTTGCTGAATTGCAGGGAAAGTCCGGGGGGCATTTGCTGTGCTGGCACACTTTCTCCTTCCTAGACAGAGTGGAAAAGCTTTTCCCTGCCGTGTAGGCGACAAGAGACGCATTAGACGGGCATCCGGAGCTGTCCGAAGGTAAGCGCCTGTTCCCGGCCTCTTTCGGCACAAGCCCCCGCTCCGGAGCGCACCGCGGCCGGCCGGAGGCTCTCTGCCGGCGAAGGTGCCGCTTCTCCGGCAAGGAAGCCTCAGCCGCTTCTCCTGCACACGGAGAGCGTGCTAGCTGCTGAAACGTGAAGAAAGAAGCTGCAGAACACTGGCACTGAGCCTGCAGCTTTCCAGCGGAGAGAAAAAGCTACTTGAACACTCTGCAAGCCTTTCCACTCCCAAAAACATGCACATGGAAGGAGCTGCTGCAAAAGCGATGCTGTGCTCGCTGCTGCTCCTCCTGAAGCTCTGGCTGCTAAATCTGAGGCTTTCCTTCCAATTTCAAGCTGCAAAGCACTTGCTGAATTGCAGGGAAAGTCCGGGAGGCATTTGCTGTGCTGGCACACTTTCTCCTTCCTAGACAGAGTGGAAAAGCTTTTCCCTGCCGTGTAGGCGACAAGAGACGCATTAGACGGGCATCCGGAGCTGTCCGAAGGTAAGCGCCTGTTCCCGGCCTCTTTCGGCACAAGCCCCCGCTCCGGAGCGCACCGCGGCCGGCCGGAGGCTCTCTGCCGGCGAAGGTGCCGCTTCTCCGGCAAGGAAGCCTCAGCCGCTTCTCCTGCACACGGAGAGCGTGCTAGCTGCTGAAACGTGAAGAAAGAAGCTGCAGAACACTGGCACTGAGCCTGCAGCTTTCCAGCGGAGAGAAAAAGCTACTTGAACACTCTGCAAGCCTTTCCACTCCCAAAAACATGCACATGGAAGGAGCTGCTGCAAAAGCGATGCTGTGCTCGCTGCTGCTCCTCCTGAAGCTCTGGCTGCTAAATCTGAGGCTTTCCTTCCAATTTCAAGCTGCAAAGCACTTGCTGAATTGCAGGGAAAGTCCGGGAGGCATTTGCTGTGCTGGCACACTTTCTCCTTCCTAGACAGAGTGGAAAAGCTTTTCCCTGCCGTGTAGGCGACAAGAGACGCATTAGACGGGCATCCGGAGCTGTCCGAAGGTAAGCGCCTGTTCCCGGCCTCTTTCGGCACAAGCCCCCGCTCCGGAGCGCACCGCGGCCGGCCGGAGGCTCTCTGCCGGCGAAGGTGCCGCTTCTCCGGCAAGGAAGCCTCAGCCGCTTCTCCTGCACACGGAGAGCGTGCTAGCTGCTGAAACGTGAAGAAAGAAGCTGCAGAACACTGGCACTGAGCCTGCAGCTTTCCAGCGGAGAGAAAAAGCTACTTGAACACTCTGCAAGCCTTTCCACTCCCAAAAACATGCACATGGAAGGAGCTGCTGCAAAAGCGATGCTGTGCTCGCTGCTGCTCCTCCTGAAGCTCTGGCTGCTAAATCTGAGGCTTTCCTTCCAATTTCAAGCTGCAAAGCACTTGCTGAATTGCAGGGAAAGTCCGGGAGGCATTTGCTGTGCTGGCACACTTTCTCCTTCCTAGACAGAGTGGAAAAGCTTTTCCCTGCCGTGTAGGCGACAAGAGACGCATTAGAGGGGCATCCGGAGCTGTCCGAAGGTAAGCGCCTGTTCCCGGCCTCTTTCGGCACAAGCCCCCGCTCCGGAGCGCACCGCGGCCGGCCGGAGGCTCTCTGCCGGCGAAGGTGCCGCTTCTCCGGCAAGGAAGCCTCAGCCGCTTCTCCTGCACACGGAGAGCGTGCTAGCTGCTGAAACGTGAAGAAAGAAGCTGCAGAACACTGGCACTGAGCCTGCAGCTTTCCAGCGGAGAGAAAAAGCTACTTGAACACTCTGCAAGCCTTTCCACTCCCAAAAACATGCACATGGAAGGAGCTGCTGCAAAAGCGATGCTGTGCTCGCTGCTGCTCCTCCTGAAGCTCTGGCTGCTAAATCTGAGGCTTTCCTTCCAATTTCAAGCTGCAAAGCACTTGCTGAATTGCAGGGAAAGTCCGGGGGGCATTTGCTGTGCTGGCACACTTTCTCCTTCCTAGACAGAGTGGAAAAGCTTTTCCCTGCCGTGTAGGCGACAAGAGACGCATTAGAGGGGCATCCGGAGCTGTCCGAAGGTAAGCGCCTGTTCCCGGCCTCTTTCGGCACAAGCCCCCGCTCCGGAGCGCACCGCGGCCGGCCGGAGGCTCTCTGCCGGCGAAGGTGCCGCTTCTCCGGCAAGGAAGCCTCAGCCGCTTCTCCTGCACACGGAGAGCGTGCTAGCTGCTGAAACGTGAAGAAAGAAGCTGCAGAACACTGGCACTGAGCCTGCAGCTTTCCAGCGGAGAGAAAAAGCTACTTGAACACTCTGCAAGCCTTTCCACTCCCAAAAACATGCACATGGAAGGAGCTGCTGCAAAAGCGATGCTGTGCTCGCTGCTGCTCCTCCTGAAGCTCTGGCTGCTAAATCTGAAGCTTTCCTTCCAATTTCAAGCTGCAAAGCACTTGCTGAATTGCAGGGAAAGTCCGGGGGGCATTTGCTGTGCTGGCACACTTTCTCCTTCCTAGACAGAGTGGAAAAGCTTTTCCCTGCCGTGTAGGCGACAAGAGACGCATTAGACGGGCATCCGGAGCTGTCCGAAGGTAAGCGCCTGTTCCCGGCCTCTTTCGGCACAAGCCCCCGCTCCGGAGCGCACCGCGGCCGGCCGGAGGCTCTCTGCCGGCGAAGGTGCCGCTTCTCCGGCAAGGAAGCCTCAGCCGCTTCTCCTGCACACGGAGAGCGTGCTAGCTGCTGAAACGTGAAGAAAGAAGCTGCAGAACACTGGCACTGAGCCTGCAGCTTTCCAGCGGAGAGAAAAAGCTACTTGAACACTCTGCAAGCCTTTCCACTCCCAAAAACATGCACATGGAAGGAGCTGCTGCAAAAGCGATGCTGTGCTCGCTGCTGCTCCTCCTGAAGCTCTGGCTGCTAAATCTGAGGCTTTCCTTCCAATTTCAAGCTGCAAAGCACTTGCTGAATTGCAGGGAAAGTCCGGGAGGCATTTGCTGTGCTGGCACACTTTCTCCTTCCTAGACAGAGTGGAAAAGCTTTTCCCTGCCGTGTAGGCGACAAGAGACGCATTAGAGGGGCATCCGGAGCTGTCCGAAGGTAAGCGCCTGTTCCCGGCCTCTTTCGGCACAAGCCCCCGCTCCGGAGCGCACCGCGGCCGGCCGGAGGCTCTCTGCCGGCGAAGGTGCCGCTTCTCCGGCAAGGAAGCCTCAGCCGCTTCTCCTGCACACGGAGAGCGTGCTAGCTGCTGAAACGTGAAGAAAGAAGCTGCAGAACACTGGCACTGAGCCTGCAGCTTTCCAGCGGAGAGAAAAAGCTACTTGAACACTCTGCAAGCCTTTCCACTCCCAAAAACATGCACATGGAAGGAGCTGCTGCAAAAGCGATGCTGTGCTCGCTGCTGCTCCTCCTGAAGCTCTGGCTGCTAAATCTGAGGCTTTCCTTCCAATTTCAAGCTGCAAAGCACTTGCTGAATTGCAGGGAAAGTCCGGGAGGCATTTGCTGTGCTGGCACACTTTCTCCTTCCTAGACAGAGTGGAAAAGCTTTTCCCTGCCGTGTAGGCGACAAGAGACGCATTAGACGGGCATCCGGAGCTGTCCGAAGGTAAGCGCCTGTTCCCGGCCTCTTTCGGCACAAGCCCCCGCTCCGGAGCGCACCGCGGCCGGCCGGAGGCTCTCTGCCGGCGAAGGTGCCGCTTCTCCGGCAAGGAAGCCTCAGCCGCTTCTCCTGCACACGGAGAGCGTGCTAGCTGCTGAAACGTGAAGAAAGAAGCTGCAGAACACTGGCACTGAGCCTGCAGCTTTCCAGCGGAGAGAAAAAGCTACTTGAACACTCTGCAAGCCTTTCCACTCCCAAAAACATGCACATGGAAGGAGCTGCTGCAAAAGCGATGCTGTGCTCGCTGCTGCTCCTCCTGAAGCTCTGGCTGCTAAATCTGAGGCTTTCCTTCCAATTTCAAGCTGCAAAGCACTTGCTGAATTGCAGGGAAAGTCCGGGAGGCATTTGCTGTGCTGGCACACTTTCTCCTTCCTAGACAGAGTGGAAAAGCTTTTCCCTGCCGTGTAGGCGACAAGAGACGCATTAGAGGGGCATCCGGAGCTGTCCGAAGGTAAGCGCCTGTTCCCGGCCTCTTTCGGCACAAGCCCCCGCTCCGGAGCGCACCGCGGCCGGCCGGAGGCTCTCTGCCGGCGAAGGTGCCGCTTCTCCGGCAAGGAAGCCTCAGCCGCTTCTCCTGCACACGGAGAGCGTGCTAGCTGCTGAAACGTGAAGAAAGAAGCTGCAGAACACTGGCACTGAGCCTGCAGCTTTCCAGCGGAGAGAAAAAGCTACTTGAACACTCTGCAAGCCTTTCCACTCCCAAAAACATGCACATGGAAGGAGCTGCTGCAAAAGCGATGCTGTGCTCGCTGCTGCTCCTCCTGAAGCTCTGGCTGCTAAATCTGAGGCTTTCCTTCCAATTTCAAGCTGCAAAGCACTTGCTGAATTGCAGGGAAAGTCCGGGGGGCATTTGCTGTGCTGGCACACTTTCTCCTTCCTAGACAGAGTGGAAAAGCTTTTCCCTGCCGTGTAGGCGACAAGAGACGCATTAGAGGGGCATCCGGAGCTGTCCGAAGGTAAGCGCCTGTTCCCGGCCTCTTTCGGCACAAGCCCCCGCTCCGGAGCGCACCGCGGCCGGCCGGAGGCTCTCTGCCGGCGAAGGTGCCGCTTCTCCGGCAAGGAAGCCTCAGCCGCTTCTCCTGCACACGGAGAGCGTGCTAGCTGCTGAAACGTGAAGAAAGAAGCTGCAGAACACTGGCACTGAGCCTGCAGCTTTCCAGCGGAGAGAAAAAGCTACTTGAACACTCTGCAAGCCTTTCCACTCCCAAAAACATGCACATGGAAGGAGCTGCTGCAAAAGCGATGCTGTGCTCGCTGCTGCTCCTCCTGAAGCTCTGGCTGCTAAATCTGAAGCTTTCCTTCCAATTTCAAGCTGCAAAGCACTTGCTGAATTGCAGGGAAAGTCCGGGGGGCATTTGCTGTGCTGGCACACTTTCTCCTTCCTAGACAGAGTGGAAAAGCTTTTCCCTGCCGTGTAGGCGACAAGAGACGCATTAGAGGGGCATCCGGAGCTGTCCGAAGGTAAGCGCCTGTTCCCGGCCTCTTTCGGCACAAGCCCCCGCTCCGGAGCGCACCGCGGCCGGCCGGAGGCTCTCTGCCGGCGAAGGTGCCGCTTCTCCGGCAAGGAAGCCTCAGCCGCTTCTCCTGCACACGGAGAGCGTGCTAGCTGCTGAAACGTGAAGAAAGAAGCTGCAGAACACTGGCACTGAGCCTGCAGCTTTCCAGCGGAGAGAAAAAGCTACTTGAACACTCTGCAAGCCTTTCCACTCCCAAAAACATGCACATGGAAGGAGCTGCTGCAAAAGCGATGCTGTGCTCGCTGCTGCTCCTCCTGAAGCTCTGGCTGCTAAATCTGAGGCTTTCCTTCCAATTTCAAGCTGCAAAGCACTTGCTGAATTGCAGGGAAAGTCCGGGAGGCATTTGCTGTGCTGGCACACTTTCTCCTTCCTAGACAGAGTGGAAAAGCTTTTCCCTGCCGTGTAGGCGACAAGAGACGCATTAGACGGGCATCCGGAGCTGTCCGAAGGTAAGCGCCTGTTGCCGGCCTCTTTCGGCACAAGCCCCCGCTCCGGAGCGCACCGCGGCCGGCCGGAGGCTCTCTGCCGGCGAAGGTGCCGCTTCTCCGGCAAGGAAGCCTCAGCCGCTTCTCCTGCACACGGAGAGCGTGCTAGCTGCTGAAACGTGAAGAAAGAAGCTGCAGAACACTGGCACTGAGCCTGCAGCTTTCCAGCGGAGAGAAAAAGCTACTTGAACACTCTGCAAGCCTTTCCACTCCCAAAAACATGCACATGGAAGGAGCTGCTGCAAAAGCGATGCTGTGCTCGCTGCTGCTCCTCCTGAAGCTCTGGCTGCTAAATCTGAGGCTTTCCTTCCAATTTCAAGCTGCAAAGCACTTGCTGAATTGCAGGGAAAGTCCGGGAGGCATTTGCTGTGCTGGCACACTTTCTCCTTCCTAGACAGAGTGGAAAAGCTTTTCCCTGCCGTGTAGGCGACAAGAGACGCATTAGAGGGGCATCCGGAGCTGTCCGAAGGTAAGCGCCTGTTCCCGGCCTCTTTCGGCACAAGCCCCCGCTCCGGAGCGCACCGCGGCCGGCCGGAGGCTCTCTGCCGGCGAAGGTGCCGCTTCTCCGGCAAGGAAGCCTCAGCCGCTTCTCCTGCACACGGAGAGCGTGCTAGCTGCTGAAACGTGAAGAAAGAAGCTGCAGAACACTGGCACTGAGCCTGCAGCTTTCCAGCGGAGAGAAAAAGCTACTTGAACACTCTGCAAGCCTTTCCACTCCCAAAAACATGCACATGGAAGGAGCTGCTGCAAAAGCGATGCTGTGCTCGCTGCTGCTCCTCCTGAAGCTCTGGCTGCTAAATCTGAAGCTTTCCTTCCAATTTCAAGCTGCAAAGCACTTGCTGAATTGCAGGGAAAGTCCGGGGGGCATTTGCTGTGCTGGCACACTTTCTCCTTCCTAGACAGAGTGGAAAAGCTTTTCCCTGCCGTGTAGGCGACAAGAGACGCATTAGACGGGCATCCGGAGCTGTCCGAAGGTAAGCGCCTGTTCCCGGCCTCTTTCGGCACAAGCCCCCGCTCCGGAGCGCACCGCGGCCGGCCGGAGGCTCTCTGCCGGCGAAGGTGCCGCTTCTCCGGCAAGGAAGCCTCAGCCGCTTCTCCTGCACACGGAGAGCGTGCTAGCTGCTGAAACGTGAAGAAAGAAGCTGCAGAACACTGGCACTGAGCCTGCAGCTTTCCAGCGGAGAGAAAAAGCTACTTGAACACTCTGCAAGCCTTTCCACTCCCAAAAACATGCACATGGAAGGAGCTGCTGCAAAAGCGATGCTGTGCTCGCTGCTGCTCCTCCTGAAGCTCTGGCTGCTAAATCTGAGGCTTTCCTTCCAATTTCAAGCTGCAAAGCACTTGCTGAATTGCAGGGAAAGTCCGGGAGGCATTTGCTGTGCTGGCACACTTTCTCCTTCCTAGACAGAGTGGAAAAGCTTTTCCCTGCCGTGTAGGCGACAAGAGACGCATTAGAGGGGCATCCGGAGCTGTCCGAAGGTAAGCGCCTGTTCCCGGCCTCTTTCGGCACAAGCCCCCGCTCCGGAGCGCACCGCGGCCGGCCGGAGGCTCTCTGCCGGCGAAGGTGCCGCTTCTCCGGCAAGGAAGCCTCAGCCGCTTCTCCTGCACACGGAGAGCGTGCTAGCTGCTGAAACGTGAAGAAAGAAGCTGCAGAACACTGGCACTGAGCCTGCAGCTTTCCAGCGGAGAGAAAAAGCTACTTGAACACTCTGCAAGCCTTTCCACTCCCAAAAACATGCACATGGAAGGAGCTGCTGCAAAAGCGATGCTGTGCTCGCTGCTGCTCCTCCTGAAGCTCTGGCTGCTAAATCTGAGGCTTTCCTTCCAATTTCAAGCTGCAAAGCACTTGCTGAATTGCAGGGAAAGTCCGGGAGGCATTTGCTGTGCTGGCACACTTTCTCCTTCCTAGACAGAGTGGAAAAGCTTTTCCCTGCCGTGTAGGCGACAAGAGACGCATTAGAGGGGCATCCGGAGCTGTCCGAAGGTAAGCGCCTGTTCCCGGCCTCTTTCGGCACAAGCCCCCGCTCCGGAGCGCACCGCGGCCGGCCGGAGGCTCTCTGCCGGCGAAGGTGCCGCTTCTCCGGCAAGGAAGCCTCAGCCGCTTCTCCTGCACACGGAGAGCGTGCTAGCTGCTGAAACGTGAAGAAAGAAGCTGCAGAACACTGGCACTGAGCCTGCAGCTTTCCAGCGGAGAGAAAAAGCTACTTGAACACTCTGCAAGCCTTTCCACTCCCAAAAACATGCACATGGAAGGAGCTGCTGCAAAAGCGATGCTGTGCTCGCTGCTGCTCCTCCTGAAGCTCTGGCTGCTAAATCTGAAGCTTTCCTTCCAATTTCAAGCTGCAAAGCACTTGCTGAATTGCAGGGAAAGTCCGGGGGGCATTTGCTGTGCTGGCACACTTTCTCCTTCCTAGACAGAGTGGAAAAGCTTTTCCCTGCCGTGTAGGCGACAAGAGACGCATTAGACGGGCATCCGGAGCTGTCCGAAGGTAAGCGCCTGTTCCCGGCCTCTTTCGGCACAAGCCCCCGCTCCGGAGCGCACCGCGGCCGGCCGGAGGCTCTCTGCCGGCGAAGGTGCCGCTTCTCCGGCAAGGAAGCCTCAGCCGCTTCTCCTGCACACGGAGAGCGTGCTAGCTGCTGAAACGTGAAGAAAGAAGCTGCAGAACACTGGCACTGAGCCTGCAGCTTTCCAGCGGAGAGAAAAAGCTACTTGAACACTCTGCAAGCCTTTCCACTCCCAAAAACATGCACATGGAAGGAGCTGCTGCAAAAGCGATGCTGTGCTCGCTGCTGCTCCTCCTGAAGCTCTGGCTGCTAAATCTGAGGCTTTCCTTCCAATTTCAAGCTGCAAAGCACTTGCTGAATTGCAGGGAAAGTCCGGGAGGCATTTGCTGTGCTGGCACACTTTCTCCTTCCTAGACAGAGTGGAAAAGCTTTTCCCTGCCGTGTAGGCGACAAGAGACGCATTAGAGGGGCATCCGGAGCTGTCCGAAGGTAAGCGCCTGTTCCCGGCCTCTTTCGGCACAAGCCCCCGCTCCGGAGCGCACCGCGGCCGGCCGGAGGCTCTCTGCCGGCGAAGGTGCCGCTTCTCCGGCAAGGAAGCCTCAGCCGCTTCTCCTGCACACGGAGAGCGTGCTAGCTGCTGAAACGTGAAGAAAGAAGCTGCAGAACACTGGCACTGAGCCTGCAGCTTTCCAGCGGAGAGAAAAAGCTACTTGAACACTCTGCAAGCCTTTCCACTCCCAAAAACATGCACATGGAAGGAGCTGCTGCAAAAGCGATGCTGTGCTCGCTGCTGCTCCTCCTGAAGCTCTGGCTGCTAAATCTGAGGCTTTCCTTCCAATTTCAAGCTGCAAAGCACTTGCTGAATTGCAGGGAAAGTCCGGGAGGCATTTGCTGTGCTGGCACACTTTCTCCTTCCTAGACAGAGTGGAAAAGCTTTTCCCTGCCGTGTAGGCGACAAGAGACGCATTAGAGGGGCATCCGGAGCTGTCCGAAGGTAAGCGCCTGTTCCCGGCCTCTTTCGGCACAAGCCCCCGCTCCGGAGCGCACCGCGGCCGGCCGGAGGCTCTCTGCCGGCGAAGGTGCCGCTTCTCCGGCAAGGAAGCCTCAGCCGCTTCTCCTGCACACGGAGAGCGTGCTAGCTGCTGAAACGTGAAGAAAGAAGCTGCAGAACACTGGCACTGAGCCTGCAGCTTTCCAGCGGAGAGAAAAAGCTACTTGAACACTCTGCAAGCCTTTCCACTCCCAAAAACATGCACATGGAAGGAGCTGCTGCAAAAGCGATGCTGTGCTCGCTGCTGCTCCTCCTGAAGCTCTGGCTGCTAAATCTGAGGCTTTCCTTCCAATTTCAAGCTGCAAAGCACTTGCTGAATTGCAGGGAAAGTCCGGGAGGCATTTGCTGTGCTGGCACACTTTCTCCTTCCTAGACAGAGTGGAAAAGCTTTTCCCTGCCGTGTAGGCGACAAGAGACGCATTAGAGGGGCATCCGGAGCTGTCCGAAGGTAAGCGCCTGTTCCCGGCCTCTTTCGGCACAAGCCCCCGCTCCGGAGCGCACCGCGGCCGGCCGGAGGCTCTCTGCCGGCGAAGGTGCCGCTTCTCCGGCAAGGAAGCCTCAGCCGCTTCTCCTGCACACGGAGAGCGTGCTAGCTGCTGAAACGTGAAGAAAGAAGCTGCAGAACACTGGCACTGAGCCTGCAGCTTTCCAGCGGAGAGAAAAAGCTACTTGAACACTCTGCAAGCCTTTCCACTCCCAAAAACATGCACATGGAAGGAGCTGCTGCAAAAGCGATGCTGTGCTCGCTGCTGCTCCTCCTGAAGCTCTGGCTGCTAAATCTGAGGCTTTCCTTCCAATTTCAAGCTGCAAAGCACTTGCTGAATTGCAGGGAAAGTCCGGGGGGCATTTGCTGTGCTGGCACACTTTCTCCTTCCTAGACAGAGTGGAAAAGCTTTTCCCTGCCGTGTAGGCGACAAGAGACGCATTAGAGGGGCATCCGGAGCTGTCCGAAGGTAAGCGCCTGTTCCCGGCCTCTTTCGGCACAAGCCCCCGCTCCGGAGCGCACCGCGGCCGGCCGGAGGCTCTCTGCCGGCGAAGGTGCCGCTTCTCCGGCAAGGAAGCCTCAGCCGCTTCTCCTGCACACGGAGAGCGTGCTAGCTGCTGAAACGTGAAGAAAGAAGCTGCAGAACACTGGCACTGAGCCTGCAGCTTTCCAGCGGAGAGAAAAAGCTACTTGAACACTCTGCAAGCCTTTCCACTCCCAAAAACATGCACATGGAAGGAGCTGCTGCAAAAGCGATGCTGTGCTCGCTGCTGCTCCTCCTGAAGCTCTGGCTGCTAAATCTGAAGCTTTCCTTCCAATTTCAAGCTGCAAAGCACTTGCTGAATTGCAGGGAAAGTCCGGGGGGCATTTGCTGTGCTGGCACACTTTCTCCTTCCTAGACAGAGTGGAAAAGCTTTTCCCTGCCGTGTAGGCGACAAGAGACGCATTAGACGGGCATCCGGAGCTGTCCGAAGGTAAGCGCCTGTTCCCGGCCTCTTTCGGCACAAGCCCCCGCTCCGGAGCGCACCGCGGCCGGCCGGAGGCTCTCTGCCGGCGAAGGTGCCGCTTCTCCGGCAAGGAAGCCTCAGCCGCTTCTCCTGCACACGGAGAGCGTGCTAGCTGCTGAAACGTGAAGAAAGAAGCTGCAGAACACTGGCACTGAGCCTGCAGCTTTCCAGCGGAGAGAAAAAGCTACTTGAACACTCTGCAAGCCTTTCCACTCCCAAAAACATGCACATGGAAGGAGCTGCTGCAAAAGCGATGCTGTGCTCGCTGCTGCTCCTCCTGAAGCTCTGGCTGCTAAATCTGAGGCTTTCCTTCCAATTTCAAGCTGCAAAGCACTTGCTGAATTGCAGGGAAAGTCCGGGAGGCATTTGCTGTGCTGGCACACTTTCTCCTTCCTAGACAGAGTGGAAAAGCTTTTCCCTGCCGTGTAGGCGACAAGAGACGCATTAGAGGGGCATCCGGAGCTGTCCGAAGGTAAGCGCCTGTTCCCGGCCTCTTTCGGCACAAGCCCCCGCTCCGGAGCGCACCGCGGCCGGCCGGAGGCTCTCTGCCGGCGAAGGTGCCGCTTCTCCGGCAAGGAAGCCTCAGCCGCTTCTCCTGCACACGGAGAGCGTGCTAGCTGCTGAAACGTGAAGAAAGAAGCTGCAGAACACTGGCACTGAGCCTGCAGCTTTCCAGCGGAGAGAAAAAGCTACTTGAACACTCTGCAAGCCTTTCCACTCCCAAAAACATGCACATGGAAGGAGCTGCTGCAAAAGCGATGCTGTGCTCGCTGCTGCTCCTCCTGAAGCTCTGGCTGCTAAATCTGAGGCTTTCCTTCCAATTTCAAGCTGCAAAGCACTTGCTGAATTGCAGGGAAAGTCCGGGAGGCATTTGCTGTGCTGGCACACTTTCTCCTTCCTAGACAGAGTGGAAAAGCTTTTCCCTGCCGTGTAGGCGACAAGAGACGCATTAGAGGGGCATCCGGAGCTGTCCGAAGGTAAGCGCCTGTTCCCGGCCTCTTTCGGCACAAGCCCCCGCTCCGGAGCGCACCGCGGCCGGCCGGAGGCTCTCTGCCGGCGAAGGTGCCGCTTCTCCGGCAAGGAAGCCTCAGCCGCTTCTCCTGCACACGGAGAGCGTGCTAGCTGCTGAAACGTGAAGAAAGAAGCTGCAGAACACTGGCACTGAGCCTGCAGCTTTCCAGCGGAGAGAAAAAGCTACTTGAACACTCTGCAAGCCTTTCCACTCCCAAAAACATGCACATGGAAGGAGCTGCTGCAAAAGCGATGCTGTGCTCGCTGCTGCTCCTCCTGAAGCTCTGGCTGCTAAATCTGAGGCTTTCCTTCCAATTTCAAGCTGCAAAGCACTTGCTGAATTGCAGGGAAAGTCCGGGAGGCATTTGCTGTGCTGGCACACTTTCTCCTTCCTAGACAGAGTGGAAAAGCTTTTCCCTGCCGTGTAGGCGACAAGAGACGCATTAGACGGGCATCCGGAGCTGTCCGAAGGTAAGCGCCTGTTCCCGGCCTCTTTCGGCACAAGCCCCCGCTCCGGAGCGCACCGCGGCCGGCCGGAGGCTCTCTGCCGGCGAAGGTGCCGCTTCTCCGGCAAGGAAGCCTCAGCCGCTTCTCCTGCACACGGAGAGCGTGCTAGCTGCTGAAACGTGAAGAAAGAAGCTGCAGAACACTGGCACTGAGCCTGCAGCTTTCCAGCGGAGAGAAAAAGCTACTTGAACACTCTGCAAGCCTTTCCACTCCCAAAAACATGCACATGGAAGGAGCTGCTGCAAAAGCGATGCTGTGCTCGCTGCTGCTCCTCCTGAAGCTCTGGCTGCTAAATCTGAGGCTTTCCTTCCAATTTCAAGCTGCAAAGCACTTGCTGAATTGCAGGGAAAGTCCGGGAGGCATTTGCTGTGCTGGCACACTTTCTCCTTCCTAGACAGAGTGGAAAAGCTTTTCCCTGCCGTGTAGGCGACAAGAGACGCATTAGACGGGCATCCGGAGCTGTCCGAAGGTAAGCGCCTGTTCCCGGCCTCTTTCGGCACAAGCCCCCGCTCCGGAGCGCACCGCGGCCGGCCGGAGGCTCTCTGCCGGCGAAGGTGCCGCTTCTCCGGCAAGGAAGCCTCAGCCGCTTCTCCTGCACACGGAGAGCGTGCTAGCTGCTGAAACGTGAAGAAAGAAGCTGCAGAACACTGGCACTGAGCCTGCAGCTTTCCAGCGGAGAGAAAAAGCTACTTGAACACTCTGCAAGCCTTTCCACTCCCAAAAACATGCACATGGAAGGAGCTGCTGCAAAAGCGATGCTGTGCTCGCTGCTGCTCCTCCTGAAGCTCTGGCTGCTAAATCTGAGGCTTTCCTTCCAATTTCAAGCTGCAAAGCACTTGCTGAATTGCAGGGAAAGTCCGGGGGGCATTTGCTGTGCTGGCACACTTTCTCCTTCCTAGACAGAGTGGAAAAGCTTTTCCCTGCCGTGTAGGCGACAAGAGACGCATTAGAGGGGCATCCGGAGCTGTCCGAAGGTAAGCGCCTGTTCCCGGCCTCTTTCGGCACAAGCCCCGCTCCGGAGCGCACCGCGGCCGGCCGGAGGCTCTCTGCCGGCGAAGGTGCCGCTTCTCCGGCAAGGAAGCCTCAGCCGCTTCTCCTGCACACGGAGAGCGTGCTAGCTGCTGAAACGTGAAGAAAGAAGCTGCAGAACACTGGCACTGAGCCTGCAGCTTTCCAGCGGAGAGAAAAAGCTACTTGAACACTCTGCAAGCCTTTCCACTCCCAAAAACATGCACATGGAAGGAGCTGCTGCAAAAGCGATGCTGTGCTCGCTGCTGCTCCTCCTGAAGCTCTGGCTGCTAAATCTGAGGCTTTCCTTCCAATTTCAAGCTGCAAAGCACTTGCTGAATTGCAGGGAAAGTCCGGGAGGCATTTGCTGTGCTGGCACACTTTCTCCTTCCTAGACAGAGTGGAAAAGCTTTTCCCTGCCGTGTAGGCGACAAGAGACGCATTAGAGGGGCATCCGGAGCTGTCCGAAGGTAAGCGCCTGTTCCCGGCCTCTTTCGGCACAAGCCCCCGCTCCGGAGCGCACCGCGGCCGGCCGGAGGCTCTCTGCCGGCGAAGGTGCCGCTTCTCCGGCAAGGAAGCCTCAGCCGCTTCTCCTGCACACGGAGAGCGTGCTAGCTGCTGAAACGTGAAGAAAGAAGCTGCAGAACACTGGCACTGAGCCTGCAGCTTTCCAGCGGAGAGAAAAAGCTACTTGAACACTCTGCAAGCCTTTCCACTCCCAAAAACATGCACATGGAAGGAGCTGCTGCAAAAGCGATGCTGTGCTCGCTGCTGCTCCTCCTGAAGCTCTGGCTGCTAAATCTGAGGCTTTCCTTCCAATTTCAAGCTGCAAAGCACTTGCTGAATTGCAGGGAAAGTCCGGGGGGCATTTGCTGTGCTGGCACACTTTCTCCTTCCTAGACAGAGTGGAAAAGCTTTTCCCTGCCGTGTAGGCGACAAGAGACGCATTAGAGGGGCATCCGGAGCTGTCCGAAGGTAAGCGCCTGTTCCCGGCCTCTTTCGGCACAAGCCCCCGCTCCGGAGCGCACCGCGGCCGGCCGGAGGCTCTCTGCCGGCGAAGGTGCCGCTTCTCCGGCAAGGAAGCCTCAGCCGCTTCTCCTGCACACGGAGAGCGTGCTAGCTGCTGAAACGTGAAGAAAGAAGCTGCAGAACACTGGCACTGAGCCTGCAGCTTTCCAGCGGAGAGAAAAAGCTACTTGAACACTCTGCAAGCCTTTCCACTCCCAAAAACATGCACATGGAAGGAGCTGCTGCAAAAGCGATGCTGTGCTCGCTGCTGCTCCTCCTGAAGCTCTGGCTGCTAAATCTGAGGCTTTCCTTCCAATTTCAAGCTGCAAAGCACTTGCTGAATTGCAGGGAAAGTCCGGGGGGCATTTGCTGTGCTGGCACACTTTCTCCTTCCTAGACAGAGTGGAAAAGCTTTTCCCTGCCGTGTAGGCGACAAGAGACGCATTAGAGGGGCATCCGGAGCTGTCCGAAGGTAAGCGCCTGTTCCCGGCCTCTTTCGGCACAAGCCCCCGCTCCGGAGCGCACCGCGGCCGGCCGGAGGCTCTCTGCCGGCGAAGGTGCCGCTTCTCCGGCAAGGAAGCCTCAGCCGCTTCTCCTGCACACGGAGAGCGTGCTAGCTGCTGAAACGTGAAGAAAGAAGCTGCAGAACACTGGCACTGAGCCTGCAGCTTTCCAGCGGAGAGAAAAAGCTACTTGAACACTCTGCAAGCCTTTCCACTCCCAAAAACATGCACATGGAAGGAGCTGCTGCAAAAGCGATGCTGTGCTCGCTGCTGCTCCTCCTGAAGCTCTGGCTGCTAAATCTGAAGCTTTCCTTCCAATTTCAAGCTGCAAAGCACTTGCTGAATTGCAGGGAAAGTCCGGGGGGCATTTGCTGTGCTGGCACACTTTCTCCTTCCTAGACAGAGTGGAAAAGCTTTTCCCTGCCGTGTAGGCGACAAGAGACGCATTAGACGGGCATCCGGAGCTGTCCGAAGGTAAGCGCCTGTTCCCGGCCTCTTTCGGCACAAGCCCCCGCTCCGGAGCGCACCGCGGCCGGCCGGAGGCTCTCTGCCGGCGAAGGTGCCGCTTCTCCGGCAAGGAAGCCTCAGCCGCTTCTCCTGCACACGGAGAGCGTTGCTAGCTGCTGAAACGTGAAGAAAGAAGCTGCAGAACACTGGCACTGAGCCTGCAGCTTTCCAGCGGAGAGAAAAAGCTACTTGAACACTCTGCAAGCCTTTCCACTCCCAAAAACATGCACATGGAAGGAGCTGCTGCAAAAGCGATGCTGTGCTCGCTGCTGCTCCTCCTGAAGCTCTGGCTGCTAAATCTGAGGCTTTCCTTCCAATTTCAAGCTGCAAAGCACTTGCTGAATTGCAGGGAAAGTCCGGGAGGCATTTGCTGTGCTGGCACACTTTCTCCTTCCTAGACAGAGTGGAAAAGCTTTTCCCTGCCGTGTAGGCGACAAGAGACGCATTAGAGGG